>NW_020838003.1:1543377-1630047 GCF_003676395.1 Aethalodelphis obliquidens | reverse complement strand
CGGGCTCAGCCGCTCCGCGGCATGTGGGATCTTCCCGGACCGGGGCAGGAACCCGTGTCCCCCGCATCGGCACGCGGACTCTCAACCACTGCGCCACCAGGGAAGCCCCCAACATGTATCTTTTTGTTGTTGTTGTTTTTGCGGTACGCGGGCCTCTCACTGTTGTGGCCTCTCCCGTTGCGGAGCACAGGCTCCTGACGCGCAGGCTCAGCGGCCTTGGCTCACGGGCCCAGCCGCTCCGCGGCACGTGGGAACTTCCCGGACTGGGGCAGGAACCCGTGTCCCCCGCATTGGCAGGCGGACTCTCAACCACTAAGCCACCAGGGAAGCCCCCAACATGTTTTTTTTTTTTTTTTTTTTGCGGTAGGCGGGCCTCTCAGTGTTGTGGCCCTTCCCGTTGCGGAGCACAGGCTCCTGACGCGCAGGCTCAGCGGCCATGGCTCACGGCCCCAGCCGCTCCGCGGCATGTGGGATCCTCCCGGATCGGACCGGGGCACGAACCCGTGTCCCCCGTATCGGCAGGCGGACTCTCAACCGCCGTGCCACCAGGGACGTCCCCAACATGTATCTTTTTTTTTTTTTTTTTTTTTTTTTTTGCGGTACGCGGGCCTCTCACTGTTGTGGCCTCTCCCGTTGCGGAGCAACAGGCTCTGGACGCGCAGGCTCAGTTGCCATGGCTCACGGGCCCAGCCGCACCGCGGCATGTGGGATCCTCCTGGACCAGGGCACGAACCCGTGTCCCCGGCAGCGGCAGGCGGACTCTCAACCACTACGCCACCAGGGAAGCCCCAGATTTTTCTTTAACCAGTCTTCAAACAAGTAGGGAAAGAAAGCTGTGTTACTTTTTATTTCTTAAACATTTGATTACTTAAACATCCCAACATTTCGATATGTAAATTAAAAAACTATTTTAAGATTACTCATTCTACAAGGAATAAAATATACTGCTTTGATTAAATTTTCAGATAGACTCAGCATGCTCATATGTAAGAGGCCCTGGGTTAGGCTTTGGGTCCAGTCCTTTTGCTAATATAAACTACTTTGGTAGTTCTTGTCCTCAGGGAAGAAAGTAGTACAGGTCTGCTTTAATTTGGTAAGAGGGAGATGAGTAACAGCACTTAAGAGAAGAGGGCAGGGCACTCTTAGGTTGTGTTGCTGAAGATTTATCTGCTCCCAAGTTCCTCTGCTTTATGAGATTTCTTTCTTTTATTATTGTCATTTTTATTTACCATTTCCGAATTGAGTTAAGGGAAGAAATAAAGATAAAAATAGATTTGACTCATGAGTCTTGTGATAGCAAAAGTGTACCATTTGGCTTTGGGTTATAATCATTTATGTTGTTCTTAAGAGGGATTTAAAAATATATTTAAAAAATTTGATGTGCAATAATGAGATTCCTTTCCCCTGTCCCCATGCATCAAGGGATTGCTAACCTGGAGTTTTGGTAAATGTACTTTTCTACATATAGTTAAGCAATTTTTTTCCAATAATTGATTGAAAAGTAGTTTTATATAACTGCCTGGAGGTGCTATTTGATCAATGACACAATTAGGAAAAAGTAATAAGGTTTGTAGAATTAATGAATTTATATTTATTGATCTACAAATTGGCTAGAGAAGAGTCCATGTTTCTGAATAATTTGTGAATAATTTAATGTCTCAAGAAGAGGTAAGTATAATTTAGTAACACACCACAAATTGTTAGGAAGCTAAATTTAAAAACTCCTTTCTATTGAGATATAATATACATGCAGTGTGGTGCGTATAAGTGTACACCTTGCTGATTCTTCACGAAGGGAACACTTCTGGGTATCCAGCACCCGGATTGATAAGAATATTACTAGTACTTGTGCCACTTTCCTAGCAGGATTCCCACACAAAAGGTGACTTGTAACAGGATAAATTAATTTTGCCAGTTTTAAATTCTTTTTATAAATAGAAAAACAATACATACTTTTTTAGTATTTGGCTTAGGAGACCAGTAAAAAATATATATCTGATATGTTCCAACCCCCTAGAGTAGAGGACAGTCTGTGATGGGGGCAGGTTAGAATATATATATATATATATATATATATATATATATATATATATATCACCTATGAAGTCTGTAGTACGGGATGTGACTTCTTTGCTTTTTTCTCCACCCAGTGGAAAAATGTCCTCTTGGTGTGTGACTCTTGGGAAAACGGGCAAATAGGTTTTGAACTGTCACCTAATTCTCTGCTCCCTTGCCAATCAGAGAGGAGCTATCTACCTACCTACCTATCTACACCCATGTATACATACATACACCCATGCATACATGTATACACAGTATATACATACACCCATACATACATATACCCACACATATGCACATGTATACATGCATGCATACATACATATAGGTGCACATGTGAATGTGTATGTAATGTGTATATATGTGTAAATGTGTTTCATGAGATTGGTAGACTACTTCTGTGACATATCAGGGAGCTCTTTCATTTCTGACTCAGAATATGGCCTTGGTAGGATGCCTAGGGTAATTGTGGGTAGCTGGCTGGCTGGCCTGATTGGGTAAGGAGGTTTACTCTGTGACACATGTGGCTTAGGAAATAATCATAGTTCTGTAGAAATTGGAGAATCCAAAAAAGAATTCTCTGAGTCCTTTTGTTTCATAAGCCACGCCTTTGAGATTACTTGAGTGTTATCAGAGGAAAAATCATTGTTAAGGCTTTGGTGTTCAGCTGTCTTCCCTCTCCCACCCCCGCTCTTAGAATTGGGGCATATCCATCTTTCTCTGCCCTATTTCTGTTTCCCAGTTTCAAATTTCATTGCATTTTATTCTTAACTAAATAAAGTTGCTAATTTGTCCTCTCAAATATCTGGTTTCCTGAGAAATAATTTTTCATCATTTTCAGGTACTTGTTTGGTTTTCAAGGTGTAGTGTGTCACTGTACCTTCTCCTTGGTATAGAATAAGTGTTTCCACTAGCGTAGCCCTTGAGAGAGCAAAGACTTTGTCTTGATGACTGCTGTATCCCCTGTACATAAAACAGAGCTTGGTACCTTGTGGGCTCTCAAATATTTGTTATTCAGTGCATAGATCTAGTAAGCAGGTTATTATCTTACTGGGATTTGGCTGTGTTCTGATATTCCTAAAATGCTCTTGTTCTGTGCTCCTGTCCAGGTTTAATTGGTCCCCAGGAAAATGAGGATGGTAACAATGGCTATACAGTTAATTATTCAATGTTATCAAGACTCCTTGTGACTTCCTGTTTCACCCCACAAAGCCAGGGACTTAAGCTTATCAGTTTTTTATGCTTTTGTGTTTGTGCTCAATAAGTATTTGTCAAATTGAATAGAATTATGTGCAGGTTTGGAATGTTCACTAATTTTGCTCTAAAGTCTGTTTGGGATAAGTTGCCATGTTGCTGGCATCAGTGGAAATAAGAAGCTAAGATTGAAATCTGTCAATCCGGTTTGCCAACAGCAATACTAAAAGATGTGGTCTAAAGCAAGTTTAAAGGGATCCCTTGTAAAATTTAGAATTTCAGCCACCTAAGCCATTGTTCTTCCCTGGCACTAAAGATCATACACTTGACTTTACTGATTTAGCTCCCACCTCTCCATAGAGCATCATAATGATTAAAGTTAAATGCTTTAAGCTTCTTAGATGAAGATGTTATTAAATGCAGCATGTTACCTATCACCAGCAACTTACTGCTGGTTAGCTGAACTATTCCTTCCCCATACTTTCACTGTTTTCTTTTTTCATTGTACCAAATAATTATAATATTGCTCAGAAATGTTAAGAAATCTTTAAGGTCATCTCTGTTTCCAGGACGATTATCTTTAAGCATTCTTTGCTTATGGGTAGCCAACCAAGATTACCTTGGAAATCCATTAGGGACAATTCCAAATTGCCTGCTAAAATCATGAGTAGTTTCAATATAAAGAGTTTGGTTATACTGCTTGGACTGGATCTATTGACAGTGAAGACTTAAATGGAACCCTACTGCTTCCTCAAAGAGGATTGTTATTACCAGAATTTTGAGAACGCTTTCCTCAGAGTTCCTCTAATAGAAATCAGCTTTTACTTCTAAGCTGTGCTACTTCTATTATAAATTGTTGAGTTAGTCTTTTTAATTAATCAGTTTTTGTTCTGATTATAGATGCTTTACATGTGCCTTTTATAGTTATCTTCTATTTCTGTATCCCCCAGATTTTTGACAATCATCCCAAATATCAAACTTTTGTTATAATTTAGCATATTCTTATTCAGTCTTCTTTTAATACACAGATTATGGGGTTTTTATTGGATACCTGATTTTGTTTGGTTTAATATTTTAATGTAATTTTCCATATCATTAGAAACTCCTCATAAACATCATTTTCATCCCATCATATACTAATAATCCTTATTTTATGTAATAATTTCCCTAATGGTATCCATTTTCTCATGATAGTGAACATTGCCACACAGTGTTGTATATAGGTTATTGCCCATTTTTCCAATGATTCCTTTAGGAGAGCGCCCTAGAAGTTGATTACTGAGTAAAACCAAATTAACGTGATACATTTTGACAAATGCATGACTTTTGAAGATGTTTGTAGGACGTGAATTCCTAGTAGCAATATATAGGAAAGTGTTGATTTAAAATATTTTAATTTTAAATTAGGTTTGGTTCTGCTCTTCTTGACATTTGAACATAATTTTTAAATATTTGGTTATGCAATCTCTGAAAGATGCAATGAATTAATCATTTTCTAGTTACCACGTACCTCAAAGTATGAACCATTGTATTATAAAAATATTTTGTAATTTTATCAGTACCCTAAGAAGATTTGTCCACCTCATAGAACAGAATTTGAGAGTTGTGTATTCTTTAGAATGGATAGTAAAGCGTGGGAAAAGTTTCCTAGCTTAGGAATCTCTGTTCCCACATGTAATTCATCCATCCTAATTTTCCGAATGCATTTACGTGACTTTGCTGACTAACTATAAATCCCTAGAAGAGATTTTGTGGTAAAATGTCAGTCTTGTTTATAAAACGAGTGCCACAAATTCAGCATGATGAATCTTTATGGAATTTAGAACAAATTGTGAGCAGCATGAAACAGCCTGTCTTGTTCTTGAAGTGACTGATAAAACAAAAATAGTATTTAGGAAACTTGTAGAAAGTAAAGTAGGATTAAACATATGAATCTTCAAATATTTAGATAATCACATTTCCTACAATTTTTCTTCATATTTAGTACATATATTTTTATATGTACTAATGCACACAAATAAAAAGAATGATTGAAATAATTATTCATATGAATTTGTGTTCTCTTTCTTTTATATGTAAAGACCTCTCTTTTTTACATGTAGAGTCCATTCCTTAATCTAAAAGCTAACCAGTGTATGCATTAGAGGAACTATTAATATTCATTGCCTCTCCTCCATCAAATGGTCAGGGGCACAGACTCTGTTTACCGTGTGGTTTAAAATCCTGACTGCAACACTTTCTAGTTGATGACCTTAACCTCTCAAAGCTTCATTGTCTTGTATGTGACATAGACATACTACTCTTACTTACTTCACAGAGTTTTAAAGGATTCATAAAATGCTGGCACATGGTAAGCAAGCTAGAATAATAGGTATTATTATTAGTGTGTCTTAGTCTTGTGCTTTTAAAATTTATTTATTATTTTATTTAATTTATTTATTGTTTCTGGCTGCATTGGGTCTTCATTGCTGCGCACAGGCTTTTCCCTGGTTGCGGCTAGTGGAGGCTACTCTTCGTTGCGATGCATGGGGTTCTCATTGCGGTGGCTTCTCTTGTTGTGGACTACAGGCTCTAGGCGCGTGGGCTTCAGTAGTTGTGGCTTGCGGGGTCTAGAGCGCAGGCTCAGTAGTTGTGGCGCACGGGCTTAGTTGCTCCGTGGCATGTGGGATCTTCCCGGACCAGGGCTTGAACCCGTGTCCCCTGCATTGGCAGGCAGATTCTGAACCACTGTGCCACCAGGGAAGCCCAGTTTTGTGCTTTTAAAAAACACTTTTACTCAAGGAGAGCTGCCTCATTCTAGTCCATACATTTCTGATAGGTCTGCCTGCCACTGTGGCTTTTCAGTCACCTTAATTTAGTGTGTCATGGACTTGTACACTATCCAGCCACTCAGCTCACCATGTGACAGCTCTTTAAAGAGTTCTATTTTCATGTATTATCTTCATGTTGGTATCTCAATGTAGTGTTGCTTAATTCATTGGAATATAGCAGTAGAGGGAGGAGTTGAGTAAGGAATAGTGCAAAAAGTTATTCCACACCAACTATATTTTATGTATACTGGACATAATTCTTTCTTTTCTTTTCATCTTATTTATTGAAATTCCTTCTTTCCATTTCATTGAGAGAATGTTCCTGTATTAATCGTGACTCCTTTGGATGCAAATAACAGGAACCCAGTTGACAGTGGTTAAGGAAGACAAAATTGATCAGGTAATCAAAGTCAGGTATAGCTGGATCTACGGCTCAAATAATGTCAGGAATCAATCTCTCTCTCCCCTCTTCCTCCTTCCCCTCTCTGTCCCTCCCTCCTCTTTTCCCTCCCACCTTTCTTTCCTCCTTCTCTCCCTTTCTTCCCTCTTTGTTTCTCTCTTACTATTCCTCTGGGTTGGCTTTATTTCTCTAGTAGCATAAGATCGTGACTATCCAAGTTGTGGCAAAGACTGTCACCAGCAACTCTAGGCTATCATTACCCCACTAGACAGAACACTTCTGTTCTGGCTGCTCCAGTTAATAGCTCCTGGTAGGGCATTTATTGGCTACCTGGCTTGAGTCATAAGCTTATTCTCAAACCATGAACTGTGCTCAGTGATGCAGTGCTCTGATTAGCCTGGATTGAGGTGTTTCACTCTTGACTGACAGGGGCTGAGAGTGGAGTGTGAGATGGTTAACCTGAGGGAAAACTGGGGTTCAGTTAAAGGACAAGGAGGGACGGATGCTGGGCGGCACACGTGTGCAGTAACGTCACAGCTGTGAGGACTTCCGCCACATTGATGGGAGCTGTTGGCTGTGGCAGGCAGAGGAGTGGACCCCCAAGATGTCTGTGTTTGAATCCCTGGAACTTGTAAATACATGACATGGCAAAGAGGAATTAAGTCTTCAGGTGGAATTAAGGTTGCTAATCAGTTGACCTTAAAATAGGGAGATTATCCTGGATTACCTGTTGGAAAGTCCTTATAGATGGAAGGGGGAGGTGAAAAAGACTTGGTTTGATGTTGCTGGCTTTGAAGATGGAAGGAGGGAACCTTGAGCCAGCGAACGCAGGTAGCCTCTGGACGTTGAAAAAGGCAAGGAAGCAGATCGTTCCTAGTGCTTCCAAAAGAAATGCAGCCTGCTGACACCTTGCTTTCAGCCCTGTGCAACCTATTTCAGACTTTTGACCTCCAGAACTGTAGGATAACGTATTCATGTTGTTTCAGGTCGCCAGGTTTGTGGCAGTTTGTTACAGCAGCAATAGGAAACTAAAGCAGCAGCCTAGTGGACTGTCCTGGTTTCTCATACTTTTTGTCAAACCATAAGCCAGACTATTTTAGATTTGGAAAATATAATTACCACAAGTAAAGTTTCAGGGAAAACCTTTAAAGCTACTATCCGCATTTCTTATCTGTCATATTTTCCCCAGCCTTTGGCCCTAGGGACAAATGCTAATTTTCCTGGCTTTAAATTCTAGACTCAATATTAGTCTTCAAAAGTATTATCCATCAAAAAATTGTAAGACGTATGAGAAATATTAATTTTTAGAATGTCTAATATTGCTCTTGAGTCTGTAAAATGTCCAATGATGATAAATATAACCAGTAGAAGTGCTTCTTTAAAAACTAAGATTGGAATGTTAAGTGTTTGGCATTTGGGCCTCACTTAAAAAAAATAAATCTCTACTTGTTATCCTGTTATTGATTATTTGATCATTTTAAGATGCAAACAAAGAAAATACTTGGATATTTTTCTTTAAAACAGTTTTCTTAAAAGATCTCCTCTTACCTGATTTCATGTCCTGGAATGCTGAAGAATGTGCTGTTCTTTCCTAAATGACTCTCTTGAACATAAACATTGTGCAATTGCAACAAATATTTATGAAAAAGCCAGATTAAAAAAATGAGAAGAATTTTAAAGTTCACAACTATTTGTTCTTTCTTAATAATGAGTAAAAGCAAAGCACCTCCCCCCTCCACCCCCCAAATGGCTATGAAAATAGGTTTGCAACTAAAATAAAAGACATCAAAGTGTTTCTCTGCCTTGTGGCGATAAGAGCCTAGAGGAGATGAAGTGAGGAAAAAGGAATTTGGCTGCATTCAGAATTTCAGCATGTGTCAAAATTAATTTTTAATTGCCTTTGAGAGAAGATGTGTCCCCTTCTCCGTTAGCGTTTACAGCTTTGGTGAGCCCTTTGGCATGTGATGTCCTTTTTAACGTCCACTCTTCACCCCACTCACATCTTTCCTGGAGCAGCTGGCTCCTGTCATTTCTGATGAAAGTCATTCTCTTACCCTTGGCTCAGGATTTGGAAATGTTGTTGTTGGAGCTGCTTCTTTAGCAGATCTTGAAAATGCTTATTTGATTTCATTCTTGTGGCCAGATTGTTGCATACTGAGAATTTATACCTGATAAAGGAAATTGCCTGTGTGACTGCCTCTAGTGTAGAGCAATCAGCCAATTCTCGGGAGAGATTCCCAGTCTCTGGGTTGGGTAATGGAGCATGGGTTGTTACAGCCAGTCTAGACTTCAGGCCATTTGTTGACATGGAGCTTAAGATCCCTTCTAACCACTAGAAACACTATATTTGTGTGAGACTGAAATGGGGAGAGGCTTGAGGGGTGCTGGGACACGGAAGGAATCTGATATTGACTTCCTTCTTGTACAACTCTAGCTAGATGATGATGGTGATGGTGATAATAACACCAGCTAATTTTTCTTTATTGAAATGTTATTAGATGGACTAAGCCCTTTATGTGCCTTATCTCTTCTTCCTATTTTACAGGTAACCTGTCTGAGCCTTAATTTTCATAATTTCCAGCTCATGTGCCAAAGAGCACATGAGATTGAAACCAGCCTTCAAATGCAGTGCTTTTTGACTCCAGACCTTTAGTATTCAACCATCATACCCCACCCCCTTCTTTGCTTGGAAATTAGAGCCACATTGCATCAATCACAAGTATTCCAATATTCTGTGTGCCTGGGGTAGATTTGGTCTTAATTAGATCAGCTAAAAATTGCCGTGATACATGAGACTTTGTACTGCAGCCATTTTAGGTCCTAGCAATGTTGATTGTACTACTGAAGACTTCTCTTCTCTTGCTGTTCTAGAGTGTGGTCTTTGTAATGTGCTGGGGACATCTAGTCTCTTCTAGGAAACATTTGTGTAGCGTTCTACAACATACTTAGAAGGATACCAACCTGCCTGTCCTCCGTTGTGAGCATAAGTGGCTGAATACGTGAAGGAGTATAGATGATTCCAAAGCCTGGGCTACAGGGTGATGCTGTGACAGCACTCCTTCCCAAGAATCCCCACTTCCAAAAATAGCCATTAATTTCTCTTTTCCCCAAAGACTGATGTACACTGGGGACATTTAAACACATTTAAGAACACACCTCTGCCCCAAAGAGCTTAAAATCTCTGAAAGGACAAGACATAAACATATAATTTTTCACCCAAAGGGATTTTTATAACTGTTATGCAGGCAGTGCACGACAGTCAGCTAGGAAGTTTAGACCCTGAGGTCTGTACTTTAGGCAGTTTAACAGGGCAGGTTTCATGGAGAAGATGGGGCTTGGGAAAGGCCGTGAGGGCCGGGTTAGATTTGCATACATGGAGAGAAAGCAACAGACCTCTCCCCCGGTTGATGCAATAGAGTAGGGCTCTAAAGGCAGGAGTGATTAAGCTAGTGAGCACATTAGAATGTTTCTTTAGGTTATATGGGAGATGATGTTGGAAAGAAATTAGGGACAGAATGCAGAGGGCCTTAAATGATAAAGTTAAGTTTTGATTTGGGTTAAATTACCTAACTTTGAGTTTAGTTTCTTATGTGTGAAGTGAGGGGAATTGATTAGTAGATGGTCTTTCAAGCAATTTTCAGGTCTGACATGGAAATACAGATATCAATTTTCTGAATTTATTTTATCCTAAAGTAATGATGAGCCAGTTGAAACTCTTCATAAAGAATAACAGGGTAATATTAATACCTAACATTTATTGAGCACTTACTATGTGCTGGATACTGTGTTAAGCACTTTGGATTAGGCCGTTTAATTTTTACAAGTCTATGAACTAAATACTGTTGCCCTAATTTTTTCAGGTGGGTACTGACATAAAAAGTCTTAAGTGACCAGAATCACAAAGGTAGTGAGTGGTAGAACCTAGGCATATTAGACATAAGACTTCAAAACAATTTTTCTGGCAGTAATTTAGAAAATATTCTGATACAATGTATACGGCATTTGGTAGTGAGAAATTATATGTGGGGCATTTGGACTTGGTACTTGCAGCTTTTCAGTGTGAGGTGATGAGAACTTGAAGGTGATTGGAAGAAAGGGGATTAATTTGAGAGAGATTTTAAGGTGAGATCAGTAGGACTTGAATGATATAAAGTGGGGAAAAAGTTGAAATGAAGTCAGTTTTTTTTAGCGTGGGAGTTTGGGAGAATCAGCTCATCATGAACAGAAATAGTGAAGTCAGGAAGACAAGATGAATACTCAGGTGAAAATGAGAAGTTTGGTGTAGATATTTTAAGGGTGAAGAGAGGGTATGACACCTTCTTCTCAGCACAGTGAAACTGACCCATTCAGCTTTCAGTTTGAGGCAACTTTTCTTTTTCTTTAACCTGTATTTACTGAGGGTCTGTTATGTGTAAGTATCATGTTAAAACACAGACATGTGTAAATGGTCCAAAGCCTCAGAAATGAGTAAAATTTGGAAACTATTAGAAAAGTCTAACATGGCTGACATTAAAACAGAAAGTCTGACTAGCTCAAAGGTCTTTAAGTATATGGAAGCACAGAACATCGGGTCCTTAAATCCTTTGATGTAAGTTGTGTGCACTATTTGTGTGTTTGTGTGTGAAAAGAAGTACATACATATCACACATACACACATGCACAGATACACAAGAAGGTGGTTTTTTTCATGCAGTGCAAGAAGGGAGAAGTCATTATGTTAAACTCTAGAATGAGGAATTTAGATATGAAAGAATTCCCTGACCAGGAGAATTGTTAATGTTATCATTAGACTGACAGCGAAGATGTGACAGTACTTTTGCTTATAGGTAGTTCAAGCTTTTGAGGAGGTCCTCAATTAAACATACCCTGCTGACCTGCCTGGGTTCTGAACACATTGAGAAATAGAAAATCTAAAGACATAGTGAAAATATCTCTTACAAAAGAGGCTGGGGAGAAGCACAAGGCTCTCACCTGGGCAGGCAGTGGGCTGGCGGACAGGGCACCCCACCCAGTGTGTGTCAGGTCCACTGGGCTGAGACAGAGCCTGCTGCTGGGGAGGTAGAAGAGAACGGCGTCCTTATCAGGATCGTTCCCAGGCCAGGAATGATGATGAGGGAGTGCTGAGCTTTGCAAACCGCTTATTTTTCCCAGACTTGCTAATCACATCCGTCATGCTTCTTCACTGGGGAAGGGTGGGTTAAGGGGGACGGAGAGGCCTAAATACTCAGAGAAAAATCTCTCCTCCCAGAAGGCGGGAGTAGGTGAAAGGTACTGCACCTCTAACTTAAGAAAACATGATGTCTTCTACTTGAGATGTCTTAATTGTAAGAAAGAGGCAAGGAAGAGATGATCTTTCAAGGTCTTGTTCATCTTTGACCTGTAGAGTTATAATTCTGTGACTATCTAGAGGGATGCAGAGTGGGGCCTAATCTCCTGCCTCTGGTTCCTAAGCACAGGGGCTCTGTGTCTGCATTCCAGGAGGTCTGTTTCAGTGGTTAGATCCATGTTTGTCGTTGTCCTTAGTAGCTTAAAATGTAAGTTTGGGATACTATGAAATGTTTGATTTAAAGGCCAGCAGGAATGGTGAGAAATACACCCAACGTTTGCAAGCAAATTCGGGCAATAGAGGTGTATGACAACTTGTGTGGTTTGCTGTCATCGATTGCTTGATGGTAAATTACTATTTGGGGAAAAGAAGATGCATTCTAATTTTAGATACTCCCTCAGGCTAAACTGCTCTCATTCATTAATTCACATATATTTACTGAGTGGCTTCAGAGTCAGTTTCTGGCACTGGAGAACTATAGTGAAGAGAAAAGATAAAAATCCCTGCCCTGATGAAGGGATATGCTAGTAGGTATAAAGAAACAATGAACAAATAAACATATAAATAAGATTTAGAGTATGTGAGATGGTGACAAGTTTTGTGGAAGTAAAATGCAGAAGGGAGATAGTAATGAGACAGTTACTGGGGGCAGGAAAGACCTTAATGCGAGGGTCAAGTTTAAGCAAACACCTGAAGGAATGGAGGGGTGAGCCACGCAGCTGTCAGGGGGAAGACACTTTGGCAGAGGAAATGGTGAGCACAATGACCTTGAAATGTGAGAATTCCCAGTGCTGGCCCTTGTGAGCCATTTTTCTCTGAGTGGGATGGGTTTTGAGGAGAAGACATGATCTGCCATTGGCTCTGTTTTAAGGATAACCTGTGAAGGGGAAGATGGTGGTTTGGACTAGGGTAGAAGCAGGGGAGGTGGTGAGCAGTGGTCAGAGTCTGGAGATATTTTGAAGATAGGGTCAGTAGAATTCGTTAAAAGATTTGGTGTGTGGTGTAAGAAGAATTAAGGATGGTTTAGTCAAGTTTTTGGTCTGAGTAACTGGGAGGATAGCGTTGCCATTTACTGACAGGGGCAAGGAGGTGCAGGTTTGGAAGCAGGAAGGTAGGAAGTTTACTTTTGGAAGTGCTGAGGTACCTAGTGAATATCCACAGGGAGAGGATCCAGTGGCAATTGACTAGACGAGGGAAGATCTTATGGAGGAAGCCTGGGCTGGAGATGTATGATGGTGAAGGTATTCAAAGTCAGGAGACAAGATGAGTTCACCTCATCCTGGGAGGGTAGATGCAGAAGAGGAGAGTCTGGGACCAGGTCATGCAACACTGCAGTGTGTTCAGGTCATGAGAATAAAGGAACGTGAGGAGGGAGAATGGGAAGGGGAGACCACTGAGGAGAAGAGGAGAACCAGAAGAGAATGGTGTCTAGAAGCTAAAGAAAGGAAGTATTTTAAGAAGGAAAGAGAAATAGAGTCAGATGCTGCTAATAGGGCAAGTAAGAAGATGGAGTCTCAACCATTGGTGTCAGCAACATGGGGTTACTAGTGACCTTGACAAGAGCGTGATTGGAGTGGGTTCAAGAAAGAACAAGCGTGGGAAGAGAGGAATTGGAGATATCTAATATACTCAATTTTTAAAAAGTGTTTTGCTATAAAGGGCAGTGAAATAATGGGAACTTAGCTAGAGGCAGATGTGGCATCAAGAAAGTTTTTTGTCAAAGATGGAAAATATGGCAGCTTATTAATTTACTGGTGGGAATGATCTAGTGATGGGAAAATTGATGAGGAAAGAAACTGAGGGCAATTGCTGAAGCCGTCTTGCAAAGGCAAGAGGGGCTAGGATGTGTACATGAACGGAGGCTTTGCTCTTAGGTAAGACAGAACCGCAGACAGTTCATCCATACTACCGGGGTCGGTGGGGGGAGGTGCGAATGGACCAGACAGGCACAGGTGCCAGTGGGTTGTGCAAAATTCACTGCTTCTGAGTTATGCTTGGGTAATTAGTGACCACAGTGTGGCTTTACAGTGGCCCCAGCTTTCTGTGCTTGTGGAACTTACGGCTCACACAAACCTTTACATGCCTATTGCTGTGGCCCTTCAGCCACCCCAGCTGACAATTGTATAGTTTCATATTTTAAAATTGCGCCTGGGCACTATTTTAGTAAGTGACTAATTTACATTTAAGTTAAAGTAGTTAAAATTTACTGAATCCTCTGGATAATCTCATTTAAACCTCTCATCAAACTTATGAAGTTGGAACTATTACTAACCTCTAGTTAACAACTGAGGATACTAAGCCTAAAGAAAAAATAAAGAACTTGCTCAAGTTCAGGTGTTGACTTTTCTGCTTTCTAGCACTGTAGTCTCTTCCTTGACCATAGGCTGTATTGCTTTGTGGAAGTATTTGGGCCTGTGAAATGTGTCATTTCTGAAAGCAGTAAATTAATGTTGGTTTGCATATGTGATTGTAACCTGAGATTAAATACTTTTCATAGCTTTGAGCTTTATCCACCACCTCTTTATTTTTCTCCCCAAGACCAAGAATTTAAGAGCCTTTTAAAATAATTTTTTTTTTTTTTTTTTGTGGTACGGGGGCCTCTCACCGTTGTGGCCTCACCTGTTGCGGAGCACAGGCTCCGGACACTCAGGCTCAGCGGCCATGGCTCACGGGCCCAGCCACTCCACGGCATGTGGGATCTTCCCGGACCGGGACACGAACCCGCGTCCCCTGCATCGGCAGGCGGACTCTCAACCACTGCACCACCAGGGAAGCCCTACAATAATTTTTGAAGGTACAATATAGGAAAAATAGGTTGGCTGGCTGCAGGTAGGCAGGATGTCATCATTCTTGTGGTAGTTTTCCTTAAAATCAGATCTTAACTTAGAAATTGACAGCAAGATGTTCCATCAGTGAGTGAGAGCGTGATCTTCAGCATCGAGATGATCAGAATTGAAAATTTCCTTTGGCTCCTTGTTTGCTATGTGTCAGGCCTTCTAGGTCTGCTTTCTCATTTATAAATGAAGGGTAGTAATACCTACCAACTGTGATTGTTGTAAGAATTAGAGAAGGTATATTCTCAAGCACAAAGCAGAGTGCCTGATATTTATTCTGCAATAAATGGCAGGTGACTGGGTAGCTCCTTTGTCCATTCCATTAACTACCATCCAGTGGGGCTAAATGTATCTTTTCCATTAATTCCCAACTGGAAAATGACTCATTCAGAGTTTAATTTCAAAAATGTTTCTTATGTGTACGTTTTAGGAATGGCTTATTATTTAACATTGGATAAGACAAAGCTCTATAGAAATGCACCATCTTTATTTTGAATAACAGTTCAGAACACATTGTCTGACAGTGGAAAAATGGACTCATCCCAGAGAATCTAGGGTGTATGGGTTTACTGTAAGCATGAAACTCCTATTGGGTGTGGAGGAGACTCCCTTCATTCTTCCTAAATTTTCTAGTTCTCCAGTCACTTATCCAGGCATCAGTATATTGTTTATAGACTTCAGTTGTGTGAATTCCCTTCGGTGGAGATGAGAAATCCATACATTAAATGAAGCATCGCTTTTCCTTCCCTTGACACGGTAAACCGATGGTTAAAGAAAGAGTTACAGCTGGAATAATTGGTGCAGCCAGATGCTCATGGGCCTTGGGTAGTAAGTCAGCACATGGAGCATCATAGATAAAGCAAATGTTCCCCAGTTACCTGCATTACTAACTTAAACATGTAAACAAATCCTACTGATAAGAGACCCTGGCAGGTACAAAATCTTATATTAGATGATACTGGAAATACTGAGTTGAATGGGGAGTTCCTTATCCTTAAGGAATTAATTTGGGGTTGGCTTTGTCCGTCCACCTCCAAGAGCCCAATTCATCCATCCCCGTGGAAACTTTCCCCTCCATCAGTCTGCTTTTGTGACTCTTGAGTTCATTCCCTAAAATTTCAAGTTCTTTCTCTAAACCAGAATTTACAAAAGTATTTGCCAAGGATTTGGTTGTAAGGGAGACCGAATCTGTGTGCCTGTGCTCACCCCAATGCCTGGTGTAAGCCTTTGACTGTGATATAGAGAGCCTGTGAAGCAGGAATTGTGTTGCTGCTGTTCCCAGTGTGGAAGCCAGGCTTCACTCTACTCTGTGATATGACCACCCTCACTCCTCTGCTTAGTAAATATGTACAACCATTTTACTTACTCTGTGCATTTAATAAAGGGGGATATTTTGTTTAAATAACATCAGTCATTATAAGGGGCATAATGGTAACAAACATGCACTCAAGGAATTTCCAAGTTGCAAAATACCTTCACTTGTCTTCTGGTACTTTACACTTTTTTTTTTTTGAGTTATTTAAAAAGCAGGAAAGTAACGAAAACATAGTGATTCTATAAGGATACTTTAAGACCATAGGTTTTAGGTTCATTTATGGGCCTCATATGCTAATGTGTTAGATAACACGCATGAAGTTTCCATAGGTGAGCAGTATTTGTGAATCATATCATTTTTTCAGGGTACTTTATTATACTCCAGGACTAGTCTTAGGCTAGAATCATGAAGGTGGGGAAGTTTTAACTTGATGTTCTCAGATTTTCCTTTCCATGCATCCTTTCTTCATCCTTGTTGCCCTCCTCATTTCCTTCTGTCTTCAAAATCATTTCTATTAAGGGAGAAATGGTTGATTTAATGTGTTATCTTTCCCCAGGATGTTTGCATTTCAGCAGACACAGTACTCTCATTTGGCTAAACTTGGGGAATTAAGTTCTAATTGTGAAATTCAGTTTAACATGTAAGTGGCCACGCGTGTTGTAAAGTGAACCCCAAATATTGAATTCATATTCAAATGAGTGTCTTTCCCATGTAAGGAATATGGTGCAAAATGACAATGCCATTTACTCTTGACTAACCAGTACTAGTGTATTCAGTTTATAGATGGTTATTTCTTCTTTTTTACTCCATTCTCCTCATTTGCTGAAAATGTTCTGTGATTTATGGGATACAACATGATGTAGCAGAGTGAGTGTGTGGGCTTTGGAGTATGACTTGGAGACATATCTGAGCTTCACAGTTATTTGACCTTGGACACACACCTCCTGAATCTCAGTTTCCTCACCTGTGAAGTATGATTGTTAGGGTTGGTATGATGGAAAAGATATGTATAAATTACCACACCATAAACTACAGTGTATAAATTACAGGCCAGTGGTAGATGTAATACAAAGTAGCTATGATGATTAGTATAAATTCTAGGATTCTTACAAGGAAAAAATTAAAACAATCAGAAAAAGGTTTTTCTATGTAATAGCAACTTTGTTAAAAGTTTGTAGCAGTTATCAGTTATGCCAATGATAAATTAACTGGGAGTATGTGTTGACTATAAGCACACCAGATACAGTTTATGGAAAGTTATTCTGTTCATATTCTCAAACATATAAATGAGATGAATGTTCACATTGCAGTAAACTTTTTTTTTTTAAATTAAGAAAATGATTCATTGAACACAGAGTTACCTAAATGCGTTTGAGAAATGATTTGAATTCTCAGAATTTACTACTTATGAGATGGTTCAAGAATATATTTATTATGCAAGTTGAGGTACGGTCTTGTAAGGTGGGCACTTGATGCCTATGTTATGTCCTCCTGTGTTCTCTTGTTATACAGGGTTCTACAATTCTATTTTTCACCCCACAGATTTACCAATAAAGAGACAGAGAGAGTATGAGCTGGTGACTCCAGTCAGCACAAATTTTGAAGGACACTATCTCTCCCATATTCTTTCTGCAAATCACAAAAAGAGGTCAGCGAGGGACGTGTCTTCCAACTCTGAGCAATTGTTCTTTAACATCACAGCATTTGGAAGAGATTTTCATCTGCGACTAAAGCCCAACACTCAGCTAGTAGCTCCTGGCGCTGTTGTGGAATGGCATGAGGCATCTCTGGTGCCTGGGAATATAACCGACCGCATTAATGATCATCAACCAGGAAGTGCTTCAGAAAGAATCTGGAAAACAGAGCCTTTGCAGACTAACTGTGCTTATGTTGGTGACATCATGGACATTCCGGGAACCTCTGTTGCCATTAGCAACTGTGATGGTCTGGTAAGACTCATTGCCTTTTGTGTCTGTGTGTTTGCAGGTGTTTGGGAGTGCAGCATGGCTTCAGCATGGTTTGGAAAGTAGAGGTGGAAAGAAAACCTCACTATTATATTTTAGGTTCAGGGAGAAGCATTAGAAAGCATTTTACTGACAAAGATGTGTGCTTTGGCTTAATTTGACATGAAGACAACATTAGTCTAAGAAACCAAACACAACTATTTTAGCATTCTTGGCTTATATGTTCACTTGTATAACACTGGGGATTTTATTTCCTTATTTATTTAAAATCATTCTGACAACTTTCTAAAGAAGTGTAGATTCCTTCAAAATGATAGTATTTCCCTTCTTATGTGGAAATGTTGGATATCCTCTTAAAGAAAGTATTTGAAAGCATTCTTTCGCTTCCCAAAGAATGCTAAAATGGGAAATGAGAAGCTCCTCTGTCAGAATTTGTTCAAATAGCATTACTCTATGGACATGAGATGTAGTTCTCTCTGTATTGTGGCTTTGATTCATTTTTTTCTTTATTTTTGAATAGAATATGCCTCTCTAGTTTTGTGGATGAGGCCAGTAGTAACTGATCCTTCTTCACATGCTGTGAAGATGTGAAGTATTTTTATTTGTTTTGTATCTCCAGATGTTATTTGAAAAGTGTGTCAATGTTTATGTCTCTTCCATTCACAGTTGACTCCAAGTCTTTGTTCAGAAAGAGCAACCATTTTTCTTTCTATGGTTGCCAGGCTGCTGTTTCTTGGGAGTTCAGAGCTATTGTCTTTGTTTTGTCTCTCTTCTGGGAGTTCTCAAAATATTCCTTGCATTCCTTCTACCTTGGCTAGTCCCCCAACAATACCTTGAATCTTCTGCCACTGTTCTCTCTATGCATAAGCAGAACCCAAAGGAGTTATGATACCATATGTTTTTATCCAAGGCTGGTGGATTAATGGTTGTAAGCTTTATTTTGGGGTCTTGTACTGCCTCTTGATGTTCTGTGGGGTTTTAGAAGTCAGGATGGAAAACTGAATAGAGCATGTGTGGCAGGTCCAGATCTCCAAGTTGGACTCTGTCAGTTTAGGACCACACTGTCACATTTAGTGCTGGACCATGCCCTTGGGTTTGAAGACACAAGGAATCTCTCAAATTCCTCTCATTCCACACAAACGTTGAACAGGTCTGAATTAACTAAGTCATTGAATAAAACAATAGATAGTGCTTTCTAAAAAGACTAAGTTTAAAGTATTCACTAAGAGAGGTTGATTCAACACTACCAGGATATAAAAAGAAATAAATTATTAAAAAAAGGTACTGTTTTATAGTACTTCTAAGTAAAATATACTGAGTATTTAATTTAGTGTTATTTTTAAGTTTTACAGCATAAAAAGATTATGTATTTTTTATCTCCTTGGTTAAGATTGAAGCTTGAGCTAGAAGATTTGAAGCTTGAAAATCAGTTTAAGGAAGGCAAAAGGCAAGGAAATTATTTTAATGGGTTATCATAGTGATTTTTAAACCCGACTTAGCAATCAGTAATTTTCTTACTGTACATGTCAAATTATCTAGTTATAGATACAGAAATCTGGGGCAATAGCAAGTTGCTGTAAGGAAGAGGAAAATAGATACGGAGTTTGAATGAACATTAATTATTAGGATTAATTTCTCATTTTTAAGATATGGTGTTAACTGTTGGCGTCATGTGTATGTTGATATAGCGTGTGTGTGTGCGCGTGCACATCTCTACCAGTGTAAACCGCAAGTATTCATTTGTTCCATTCTTTGATCCATTGATTAATTAATTAATTAAAAGATATTTCTGGGAAGCCAGTTACAGGTCAAGCACTATTCCAAGCATTGTGAAATGGTGACAGGAATGATCCCAATTACCATCCTCATGGAGCTCAAAGATGTTAAATTTGCCACAGATGTTAAGTGCCAAAATATCTGGTATACGTGTATGTGTGTGTTTATATTAGACATACATATTAGAATCATGTTTAACTTAAAAAACTGTGGTATAAGGAAGTATCTTCTGGAGAGATTTTATGAATGGGGACAGAATTTCAAACCAGACATAAGTGGCCCAGGCCTTGCACTTGATGCAGGAAGAGGGTGGTGTGTAGCCTACAGCAGGCAGTGCCGCCTATGTGGGTGTACAGAAACAGAAGCCTCTTCTAGAGTTTCCAGCTCATAGCAGCTATGGAGGAAGAGTAAAGATGACGGCAGGAAGAGAAGCACGGTTATAGAGAGCAGATCAATACATTAGAGTGATAACACCAGTGGCTACTTCATTAAGCTGGGGACAAGTTCTTAAAATTGCAGAATTGCATTGGCCAGGATAAGCTCCTTAGCAGACATGAAGTAGGAAGTAAAATTGATGGGAATATAAATAAATTTGGCTGATTAGCTGATTCCTAAACCTTTTTTGTTCCTTTAGCTTGCTGTGTAGGGATTTGGGTTTGACCTTCTTGAACTTAGGAAGGGAAGCAGGGATACTGAGATAACATAGATGCCTGAGAATTAACCTGATGGGCTATAAAGCCATTGCCCTGGGAAGCTCTGGGATTATAATCAAATCCAAGTTGTCCCAGTAGAAAGCACAGCCACTCCTGCCTTAAAAATACCAATGGGAACATCTCTGCCCAGAAACCATTAGGTTAAGTCCCCTGCTATGGAAAAGAATGCCAGTGAAGCCCTATCTGGATGGGTGCATTTTAGACTGGTGTAGATGGGGGGTCCAGTGATCTGGTTTTCTACATGCGTCCTTTGATCTCTTGCTCATAGGGAGCAGCTACAGGTATTTATTTTTCACTAAGGTTGGAAAGTTCTTAGCGTGGCCTTCTCCCTGAGTGAAACTCCTTACCTCTTTTTCGCTAATACTGCCTTGTGGCATACTGTGTATGTTTGAAATGGGCAGTGCTCTGAGACAGAATTAATTTGTATTAAACAGAATGCTTTAGCTTAAGTTAAAAAAGCAGTACTATGCAAAATGTGTCCATAGACTCAGGTTTGTGACAAGATAAATACGGAAGGTGAGACTATATAAAGAAACGTTTTTGACAGTTTGACAGAGTTATATTTGCGTTGGGCCTATTAATAATAATAAGAAGCGTTGGGGCTGGTGTTTTGTGCCTTGTTTTTTCATTTTATTTTTCTACTAATTAGTTTTCCTTGTATTTTACAAAATTATCAGTCCAAGACCAACTGGGGAGAAAGGAAACTGTTTATTCACCCCAGATAGTTTGAAAAGCAAGCAGTAATGCTTAGCTGTTTTTATCTCTCTAGACATTAGAAACTTGACTGAAAGAGTCAGTAGAGTCTGCTTATTCCAGGTAACTCTATGAAATGATCACAGGAAAGGTCCTTTAACATGGGCATTATTGAGGAGGACAGAAAAATGCCTTGAGTGATATATCCAGATCCGAGGTCTAGAATGTGATCTAGACATAGATATGCGTAATAACTAAAATATTATTCTGTGGGTTTCTGAAATCAACATCAAAGTGTTCTGCATGAACGAATTGACAATGATTTTCACGCAGTGTGGCAAAGAACAATATCTCTTCCCGTCTAGCATGACCTTTTCTGACTCTTTGCCAAGATTACGGTTTTTTTTTAACATCTTTATTGGAGTATAATTGCTTTACAATGGTGTGTTAGTTTCTGCTTTATAACAAAGTGAATCACAAGATTACGTTTTACGAGTGACAGCTAATTCTTCACCAGTTGCAGCGTTATGCCTGCTCTAGTCTACCCACTTATAGGTGAGAATTGTTACAATATTCAAACATGGAGTTGTTCTTGTTTTCTGACAGCATCCAATTTTTAAAAAGCCTGCTTCTCTAGACCCTCCTCCAAATTACCCAACCAAAGCCTAATCGTGTTAATAGGTTCTTTCTAAGGCTCTCTCACTGACATGCTCACAGGTCCCTTTGGTGTGTGTTCTGGCTCTGTGCAACATGTAATAAACCCAGCTTGTCAACTGCAGATGTGCTCCCAGTGGTCTGTGGCTGGAGGCTGTTGACATGCTTTGACTCTCTGCTTCTGTGTCTCTGAGGTGAGAGTCCAGTGGTCAGGAGTCATGGTGATGGCAGGCGTTTCACACACTTCTGAGTGGGAAGACACTTCTGGCTGAGAATCCCAGCTGAAAATAGATTTTTTTATTCCATAGAGCCCTGGCATTTGCCCTGTAACACGATTAAATCTCCCCTGTGTGTAGTGGCGGCTCACAGTCATACTTTGTGGTCTTCAGATTTGCCAAAATAAAGGGTTATTTGGTTAGTAGGCTTTATGTCATGTATTCATAACATAATGAAACTGGATTTTTCTAGACTTGCTAGAACAATATTGCTTTGTTAATTCCCCTGGATTGCATCAGAGGAAACTGGTTGGGAGTGGAAGAACTGAGTGATGATGGCTCTTTTGGGTTATCCAGCTCAGTGATTTCCTTGTGGGCTGACTTTATGATCAAGGGAGTTTATCTAGGACAGAAGTTTTCAATATTTTTTAACATTTGGAATTCTTCCTCCAAATGAAATCACTAGGGGTTATCTAATAAAATAATATGTAAAATGGATAAACTCAGGAAAGGCCTGGTAAAAACACAGGTGGGAGATGCTCTTCCTCCTAGTTTCTCTTCCTCCTGCCTTGTTCTCACGCGAGAGCACTCTTAGGCCTCCTGAGGCATCTAATGGGAAATCTTCACTGTTAGGGCAGGGGGTCTTGGAAGCCTGAAGTTAACAACTTGGGAACCATAAGCAGAACCTTTTTCTAAAATATCTGATAGTCACATCTGGTTAGTATTGGAGGTAACTTACCCTTTTTAGATTTGGAGTGTGCATGGCCAAACGAAGTCTTTGTGGACAACTGCAAACTTATAAAGAAAACAGCCTTAAGACTTCCCTGCCTCAAGACTTTTACTTTAGGATTTGGTCCCTTCAGAAACATGTCCTCGCTATGCCTATTTCAGTAAGTCCAGCTGCAGAAGCACTTTGTAAAAAGACTATTTTAAAAAGTATTATGAGCCAGTGTGCTTGGGATTGAGAACATTTGCCTAGTAATTATGAAAAATAGTGATACTAAAAATAGATACAAATCTGTAGCTATTTATAGTGGACTTAGGGTTTTCAAGGACTGATCTTTAGATGTTGACATTTGAACATCTGCTTTTATGAGGAGAATCTGATCTCTAAAGGCCAGGTGCCTCCCACCTTTTTCTCCCATGAAATGTGTCTATGGAAGGTGTCATGTGTTTATTGATGGGACAGAGGGAGATTTGCATCTTCACTGTTTACATGCTGATTTAAGAGATCTTAGTAGGTCTGGGGAAAAAAGGACTGGAAACTTGTTTTACTTCTAGGCACCTACACCAGGCTGTTTTAGCAGTGCAGGATTAGAAGATTCTCAAAGCTCCTATATCCTTTAATTTCCATTAGTAGAAGGGAAAAAGTGGGTACCAGTCCACTAGCTTAACTACTTTGGGAGAAACAGTACCATAACAAGCCTCATTGCTTCTCCTGAGATTTGGTCAAGCCATGGCCCATGGGAGCTGACAGTATTAATCCTAGTTGTGAGTGGTACCTGCCTGTGCTGAGTCTTGCTGGATCTGGGCTATTGGTTACATTTCCCACCGTGCCTCCTTTCTCAAATAGATAGGCAGCCAGTTTGTGCTTATCTGGGGTGAAGAAGGAAGGTTTGGCAAAGTCTTTGATCATTTTCACATTTTGCATCTAATTTGCATAAACCCCAAATCATACATATGTCAAGCCTTTTACAAAGTTTTTGGCTATATTTCTCTTGTGTGATTTTGAAAATATTTCTTTTTAATACTTATTTTGTAATTAATTTAAACTATTCATGTTTATTTATGAGTACCACTTGTTCAGCGTATGATTTGATTTACATCAATTTGATTATGATTTATTTCCCATTGTCTTCTCTATCTTTGGTATAGTAAATTTTTAAATTAAGTTTAAAGATGAGCTAAAAATTGGGAAAAAGGTGAATGTGATATTACACATCTTTCTTTGTGTAGGAATGGAAAAACAGAAAATAAAAGGGGAGGGAAGTTGGCCTGGGAAGTAATGCTTCCATTCTTCTCCATGCAGTGGCAACTAGGACTTCTTTATAACTCGAATACAGATTTTTAAAGATACTCAAAAAAGGCTTTAAGAACTCTGAAAATAGTGCTGACCACATCTTTAATATCTTCTTCTCGGTAAATTATCATTAAAACAAGAACAAAAGCACAGCGAGATGTTGATATGATGCCTTTGTGCATAATCAGGCTTTGAGGTCATAGAGTTCTTGCAAAGTAAACCCAGCCTCAAGGTCCTCAACTGCAAAAACTGTTACTCCTGTGACAATCTTTGCTTCTAGGAATACTGATCAAGTTAATAAAGCTTTCTGAAGTGCTAGGATATGCAAAGTGCTAGACTGATTGCTGTGGGGAATACTGAGGTAAGCCAGGCATTATCCTTGTCTTCCAAGAGTACTGGAAATAAGGTATGCAAACGTAGAACCAAAGTACAAGGCCGAATGTTTTAAATGCTCTAAGACTAGGATAGATGACATGTGAGAGTCTGAATGGTGGAAAGAATATTTATGCTTGGAAAGATAGTAGAAGGCTTCCTGGAGAAAGCAATATTTGTGATACCAGACAATTGAAAAGATAACCATATATGTTAAAGTGATCACCAATGATGGTAGAGGTTGGGGTGGGTAGGAAGAGGAGCCTCTGAGGGAGGTAGGAGATATTTGTGATGGCCATAAAAATGAAGAGAGGGTGCGGTAAGTTGATTTCATGAACTTTATAATATATGTAATGAATATATGGGAGAGCCAAGGTAGTCTTGGTCAGTATTTAGCTGAATATAGGAGCAAATATAATACAAAAGGGAGAGAGAGAAAAGAAAAAGGATAAAACCTAGTGATGTTTATTAAGACCAAATTCAGTGACCATGTAGTTGATATTGACAGGCTCGCATGCGCATTCAGGATGAGAGAAGGGCAAGGATTTGTATTCCTTGATTATGTTGCTTTTCTTCACAGAAGGGTTTTGCTGAAGTCATGGGCTTTTTCTCTGGAGTTTAGGGAGGTATTTTTCTCAGTAACTTTGTTCTAGAATTTGTTCCCAGAATTTTATCTGAGAGGGTTTGGAAGTTGATTTTGAAAAATCTGACTTCTTCTCCTATCATCTGGGTCCCTCAGTCTTTCAAGTTTGGTGAATTTCGTGCCTTATTTAGTAAACCTCCTTCTATAGCTGTAATTCTTCCATCTGAAATGTTCTCCTTTCTTACTGTGTTTACTGTATGTTTCTATCCCCTACTTCTTCCTATTCTCTAAGGAGTATTTCTAGTGTTGTTTTAGTGATTTTTGCTTACAGCATAAAGTGTAATTTGATCAAGTTTACTTAACTCTCATAAAACAAGACACACAAAATATGCTGTTAGTGAATGAGTCGATTTCGATATTAAATCCCATTTTATTTTATGTCATTTAACATATCTACTATATGTACGTGTGTGTATGGAAATACATATATGCATATATATGTTTATATACACACACACATAAGCATACACATATGCACACATATATATGAAAAACCATAGAAAAGTAGAGAAAAATCAATGTTTCGTTAAATATTTTGATTCAAAGACTGTTGCCAATATTTGTTGTTAGGTCTTTAGAGTTGATGGCAGAGCTGGAATGGCACTCAGGTCGACTGACAGCAAAGCACCTAGCAGTTCTGTTACCCCAGGTTACCTAAATATGCTCCTTACGATGTGGATGGTTGACAAGGAGGCATGACATGAATTAACTTGTATGTTTTTAATACTGTTAGGAATGTAGAGAGATTAATTAGAAATACAATTGAAAAGGGAGATTTTATCTTACAATTGTCAGCCTATCACAGTGAAATTGAAAAAATATTTAGAATAAAAAACTCAATTGTACTTTTTATTAAGGTTGGCAGACTTTGAATTCTCTCTCTCTAAAATAAGAAATTTTAAACACTTGGTATTTTTTTCAAACATTTATTTTCAAAGGAGTTGATTAATTTTTGATCAGTATTAGACTACATTAAACATATCAAGAGATCATTGCTCTTATTGTAGTTGAATTGTCAGTCCTTTGATAAACAGGTTCAAATACTCCATAATTATAACAAATTTCTAAAAATTCTATTTTATTGATTGAAGAAATAAGGATATATGATTGCACTTAATGTCTAACTCCAGAGTCAGTAATATTAAAAAAAAGAAGGGATATTATATAGCCTGAAGGGTTTTGAAAAGCATTTTCTAGATTGTTATAGCTTACTTTTATAAAATGTTTAGAAGATACCCAGTTTAGAGTTTTGTAGCGAGAATAATCAGTAAACACCAATGAAGAGAAATAGTGGCCAAGCTATTTAGAGTTATGATACTTTGGAAGAGTTCAATTTGGTAAAATGCCATTGATGACAGAAGTCAAACTTTTGTAAAGTGGTTTAGGGAGATGGTTCATGTTGGGAGCGGGCATGGTATTGGTTTAGAATCAGACAAACCTGAACTCCACTTCTGGTTCTACTACCTACCAGTTTGTGACTTTAAACAAGTTGTTTAACCTTGTGGAAGTCTCTTTCCGTCAGTAAAGAGGAGAAAGTAATGCTTGTTATGTTGAGGGCTTACAGAATATTAATGCATGTTTCACACAGCCTGGCTCTGAGAAGTCGATGACTGTTACTACAATCCCTTTCTTTCTTTTTCCATTTATTATAATTATTTGTCCTTAATATTTTGTGATTAATAATAATGATGTTGATTTAGTTTGCAAAGTAAAAAAATGTGCTGCAGTTACCCAACTCAGCCTGTGACCTAACTTGTGGAAAATACAATCTTCTATGAAGTGAATACTTTGGTGAAAATCCTGTAATTTTCAGATGACCTTCGCCACTTGATGCAGGACTCGTTTAGCATCACCTTCTCTGAGGGATACTCTAATCTGTGTTCTCCTGAAGACCTCTAAGGATGGGAAACTCACTAATTTTCATCTTATTTATATATAGCTCTGCCATATAGAAAGTTCTTTCTTAGGTTCTACTTAGAAATGTAAAGTGAAAATACCTTGTTCCATGTATTAGATTCTTCAGAGGTGACAAAGATATAGTGACTGTGATTGACCTCTTATTGTTGTTATTATTATAATACTTCAGTTTTATGCAATTGACCACTAATCATTCAGTGCATTACACAGCACACAACTTCTGCTTTAGGAAACATTTCCCTTTAGTGGTGTGATATAGCCCATACCCTGGCTGGAATGGCATTAATGAGGCATTAGTCATAATTTTAACATACTTCTTAGGCTTTTCATTTTGGTCAGATATTTTAAATTATGAACCTCAGAGTGAGACATTTTGGGGATAGTGATAAAGAGTTCTATGGCATTAGGTGGTATATACTGTTGTTCAGAGTCTTGTTTTCATATTTCTTTTATTTGGTGATAGTAGTTAATATGCTATCTTATATCTGTTTTTGTTTCCAGTCTAGAGTCTTCCATGAAAAAAAAAAGGCTATAAGTCTATGGAGGCAATTGGGGGGGATGGAGATAAAGGTGGCATGGTGGGTCCCTAGCTCCAGCTACCAGAAAATGCATTTTTGAACTTAAATGGCGTTATCAAAGTAGATTTTTGAGGTCTTTGTGAGTATTTTGATTAGCTGATAGGACTTTCCAACCCCAATTTAAAACATAGGAGATTTCTGGAAGGCCGCCTTCTGCCTGGTGATGTCCCTAAAAGTAGAAGATCTTTAGAGTGAGAGGACTGTGTTATTAGATACTTGGGTGTCATGTGAACATAGAGGGACCCAGTCTGAGCATGTAAGCCCAAGAGAAAAGGAAGAACAGCACTTAGTGAGAGATTCTGCAAACATTAGCAACCCAAACACAGTGGGAAATGTTTTATTTATCATTATCTGTGAAACATGATGCTTTTAACATAGTGATGGGAATCTTGCAGTAATACTTCTTTTGGGCTTACAGGATATTTGATCTTGCTTATAGGGTGCCAATATTTCATGCTTTCCTGCCTGGCTTCATATAGTGCTTTATTTTGCATACCTGGCTCTGAGGATGGTATTAACTGACTGCCAGGACAAGAAGGCAGACCAAGCATAGTGATGTGGGTCCAGGTAAAATTAAGTCACTGTAAGATCTCTGTTTCTGTTTGGTCAGCTGCACGTCATTTTCACCTTCGGCTTCAACTGTGGTACCACACCAAGACTTAGCATAATGATGAGGGAAGTCTCTGAGCCTATTTATTGGCCCTAGCCATTAACCTAAAATTTTCAGGGAGAGGCCTTTTTTTATATGCTGTTCTTGGAAAAATTTTAGAAACTTGTTAACCTATGAGGATGTTATAAAATTTGAACTGTACCCATGAAACTACCTGGGTACTCTTCCCCATACTTAAAAATTAAGGGTTTGAATTAGATCAGTGATTCTTTTTGTTCTGCCTGTTGGATGTTATGTTTTGAAATACTTTGTAAACTGGTTAAAATATTTATTAAGTAATTAACAATTTTACCTATCTGTTAATGATCAAAAATATACAAAATTGCTGGTCAAAATTCCCAGTGAGTACAAATTATTCTCTCTCCGTACTGGTTGATGATCTTTTCACATGAAAAGCTTAAATTACTCGTAGACCTGTACCATTCTGTTCAGCCTTATGACACAGTGACAGTCATTCCCAGATCTTTGTTATTGCCTCCACTGGTTCCTAAGAGCCCAGAGATCTAAAATTAGGAAACTGTTGACTATAAGCTTCCTGCGATTCCTTCTAGAACTGATGTTCTGTGACTCTGTGACTAAGTTTGTATTCTATTTATCCTTAGGGACTGTGCATTCCTGGCCAAGGAAGAAATCAAAACGTCACACTGACCATTATTTATTGATCATGGTCTGGAGTGGAAATTGCATGTATGAGTGTTATTTTTGAGATATGGTTACTTTATAATAATGCTTTTTCTGTTTTATAAAATTTATTTTTAATCCACTAACTATGAAAAAATCCTGTGTTCTAGAAAGCTCCAAAGAACCTAACTGCTATTACAGTTTTGGGCGATGTTATAGCTTGACTCCTAATGAAATGTGGAAATTATCAGAGTAGAGAGAAATCTGTCTACCTACCTACCTACCTACTTACCTATCTCTCTATCTACACACATATGTGTATATGTGTGTATATATGTATATATATATACAGAGAGAAATATATTTTTATAAAATATTAAGAGCTTGGCTGTGTGACTTGGCTATGCTGTAGGGAGAGTACCGAGTTACCTCAACATAGGAATGTGTGCCAGCTCTATTGATGGAGCCATTTTCCTGGGAGAGTTCCTCCTCATAGGTTGCATTTGAGGAATAGGCGGCTTTTAGGAAGCTGTGAATCATTGTTCTCCACAAGGGGCCTCTAACCTTAGTGCACATCAGAATCTCCTGAGGGCTTGTTAAAACATAGCTTGCTCATAGCCACCTCAGAGTTTCTGATTTAGTTGGTCTGCGTAGGGACCTGAAAATTTATACTTCTAACCCATTCTCGGTTAGTGCCAGACACCGTAACTCAACTGTCTGTTTCTTGTTTATGTGCAATGACACTGGATACTGGCTTTCCCCAGCTGACCTGCTTTCTCGGGTAAGGAATTTGAACTTTTTTCTTTGGTTTGTAATACCGTCTTGGCTCTTGACCCCCTGCCCAGTCATCATCGCAGCCAGTCTGACTCAGCACCCATCAGTCCCAGATTGGATTAACTGTGTTCAACCACAACTTCCTCTCTTGGTCCCCTTGCCTGGAGGCTACATGTACATTGGAAGCACTGGTGAGCACCATCTCCCCAGGCCAAGTTCTGGCAGAATACAGAAACTGTGAACTTGGACAAACTACTTACTGTGTCTGATCCTTAGATTCCTCTTTTGATTCATGTAAAGATTTCCCAGTGGTAGGTAGAGCTTTGAAGTGTATCCTCATTTTAATTTATTCAGTAGCCAATAGTCACTACGAAGTGCTTGCAAGTTTCTAAAGTCACTTTGCTTTCAAGACTGGTGATGGGGCTTCCCTGGTGGCGCAGTGGTTAAGAATCCACCTGCCAATGCAGGGGACACGGGTTCAAGCCCTGGTCCAGGAAGATCCCACATGCCACGGAGCAACTAAGCCCGTGCGCCACAACTACTGAGCCTGTGCTTTAGAGCCCGTGTGCCGCAACTACTGAAGCCCGTGAGCCACAACTACTGAGCCCATGAGCCACAACTACTGAAGCCCGTGTGCCTAGAGCCCGTGCTCCGCAACAAGAGAAGCCACCGCACTGAGAAGCCCGCGCACTGCAACAAAGAGTAGCCCCCTCTCGCCGCAACTAGAGAAAGCCTGTGTGTAGCAATGAAGACCTAACACACCCAAAAATAAATAAATAAATAAATAAATTTATAAAAAAATATATATTTAAAACAAAAAAAGAACTGGTGGTAGAACTGTGCCATGGGGCAACACGGAGACCTTGAGATCTTCAGTTGTCCTGTGTTTTAACAATCTGGGGCCATCACACTTTGTGGGCTCTCATGAGTCAACCTTGTATTCTGTCCATACACCAGCTCAGTGCTACACTGAGCTATAGCTACATTCTCGACCTAGATGATCTCATGTGATTTTATGGCTTCAAATACCATCAAGCAGTAATGACTCTATGTGTCTGGCCCTGACCTCTCCTCTGAGCTCTAGATTTGTGTGTGTGTTCTGCTGCCCATTCAACTTCTCCACTTGGATGTCAGATAGCCATCTCAAATTTAACAGGGCTGAAGGTCATCCCTTGACAGCTACCCCTGCGTGACTTCCTCCACAGAGAAAAGTTTGGGCCCTAATTCTTAGGCCAAAAACCTAGACTTACGCTAGACTCCTCTTTTTCCTCATTTCTTTCATAAAATCCATCCATAAATCTTGAGGTTGTTTTATAAAATATGTTCTGAATCTACTTATGTAATCTCCAATGCTACAACTTTGATCTAAACCACTATCATCTCTTCCTTGGACACTACAGTGACCTCCTTTTTTTTTTTTTTTTTTTTTCATTTTTGACCCTCTTCATCCTTCACGTAGAAGTTGAAGTGACGTTTCTAAATTCGACGAACTTTTCTCTGCTTAAAAGCCTTCAGTTGCTTCCCATTAAAATTCAAACATCTTACCATGACTTTTAAGACCCTTATGTCAGTAGTTCCAATAATCATTGTCTCATAATCACCTAAAGAGCTTTTAAAGAAAATATAGATGCCTAAACCCAACCCCAGAGGTACAGATTCATTTGGTCTGGGGTAAGGCTCAGCATAAGTAGACTAAATGCTGCTCTAGATGATTCTAATATGCAGCTAGAGTTGAGAATCATTGTTCTTTCCAAGAGGCCTCTAACCTTAGTGGGCATGAGAATCCCATGGAGGGCTTGTTAACATAGATTTCTAGGTGCCACTTTGGGGTTTCTGATTCAGTGGGTCTGTAGAGGAGCCTGAAGATTTGCATTCCTAACAGGTTCCCAGGTGACACTACATTTGGAAACCACTGTTTTACAAGATCTGGTCTTAGCATGTTCTCTGATGTCATTCCCTTGTTTACTACATTCAACCCCCTCTGGTCTTCCTTTTGTCTTTCAAATCCAAATTTTTTCTGTCTCTGGCCTTTTGGAAATGTTGTTTCTTCAGCCATAACATTCCTTTCTAGATCTTTACCGGGTTTTTTTGTTGTTGTTTTTTTGCGGTACGCGGGCCTCTCACTGTTGTGGCCTCTCCCGTTGCGGAGCACAGGCTCCAGACGCGCAGGCTCAGCGGCCATGGCTCACGGGCCCAGCTGCTCCGCGGCATGTGGGATCTTCCTGGAACGGGGCACGAACCCGTGTCCCCTGCATCGGCAGGCAGACTCTCAACCACTGTGCCACCAGGGAAGCCCTCTAGATCTTTAAATAGAGATTCCTACTCATCATTTGGGTGTTAACTTAAATTCCGTTTCCTCAAAAAAGAATTTTTGGCCATTCTAGCTAAAACAGAAACTTTAGTCACTCTACACTATATTAGTGATTTTAATCTTATTTGTAGCCATTATTTGCATCTCAAACTTATCTTGAATTTATCTTTTACATTTATTTTTGGGGGACTCTCTCTACTGAGGATAAGGACTCTTTCCCGTGGGTCTTTAACAGTGTTTGGCACACAGTGTGCTCAGCAGATCAATGCTGACAGACTGAATGGTGTGAATATTAGAATAGGGAATTGATTACCACTTTTTCAAGGTGAATTATAGACCTTTCTTGGATGTGTTCAGATTTCCCAGTGCATAACTTTTGCAATTGAAGGGGGTGCTATGAACTTGAAAGTTTAAGGTTCCTAAGATTTCATATAAATCAGTTCTATCCTTCTGAATAGCGTTTTAATGCTGTGGTTTTCATAACTAAGTTTTTTTTTTTCTTTTAGTTTTCTGTCTCCTCTTCTTTTGCATATGAACTATAGTGAAGGGGCAACATCATCTTGATCCAAGCCCACACTTGAGTTCAGCACCATAGTAGAGGTATAGTGTGTCTCTTAAATTAATTTACTCCTGTTAAGCAAAGGAAGGAGATATAAGTCAGCATGGCAACGTGTTGCAAAAAAAAAAAATGGAATTAAAAAAAGACATTATAAAAATGTTATACTTTGGACTAATTCCTTGGAAGAAAATAAACATATTGACTTTCTTGTCAAGGTTTTTACTACAGCAACCTATGGTTCTTTCTGATCACTGATCACACATAAATTGTTTAATGCTTTTCCCCCCTGCTAAACTGTAAACTCCATGAGAGTTGGAGTTGTATCTGTAATGCTTACTCTTACATCCTCAAAACCAGGTACCATGCCTGATAATAGTAGGTGCACAGTAAACATGTGATGAGTTACTGAATAAATGAAGACACAGGACGTAAGTTCCATGTCAGTATACTATAATCTGCTCACTATCACCTTACAGGTTTTATGAACTTTTAATTGAAATGCTTCTGTGCAGAATTCCCCTCCATCCTTTCCCTTTGGTACCCAGAACCCTGCCTTGTAACCTTTCATTTCTTTCCGTGGTTTCTCCTTGATGGAAGGTAAAAATTATTCTCAAGCCAAGTACAGAAAGCCACACTTCTTCAGTTTCTTGCATTGTTTGTCTTCTATTAGACAATAAGTGGTTTTTCCAACTTTTGTGTCTCTTGGTAACCCCTAGGAGGAGTCTTTTTATATTCCTGTGAGTGAATTTTCTCTTTCTGCTTCTTAGGAGGAGATAAATAGATTGATTAATATCTGAAGAGAACTTGGCTGAGTCATTTATTCCTTCATTCATTCAATGGCTACTATATACTTTCAGTGCTGGGAATGTAACAATGAACAAAAACAGGCATCATATTTGCCCCCATGGAGTTTAGATAAAGTGGGAAATACAGACTTTACTTTCTGTAAAGTCACCTGAGTAAAGATAAACTTGGCATAAATGCTATCAAGGAAAAGGGACATTGTTTTATGAAATAAGTAACAAAGTCATCTGACCTAGGCTAGGGATAGGGGAAAGTTTCCCTGAGGAAATGGTATTTGAGCTGAGTTTTTAAGGATAAATAAGAGTTCCCTAGATAAGGTGCTTGTTGAGCACATTTTAGGAAGTAAGGGGGCAAAGAGACCACAAGGTCAGATTATCTGGGTTGGCTGAGATAAAATTTGACTTTCAGAAGAAAACTAATCTGTCACCATGGTTCTCCTGAGCTACCATAGGTGTTTTATCTTTTTTTTTTTTAATTTGTGAATTTATTATTATTATTGCTGGTTAACATTTTTTAGCAATAAAGTATTTTTACTTAGGTATGTACATTGCTTTTTATTTTTTAATGTTTTAAATTAATTTTTTATTGTAGTACAGTTGCTTTACAACGTTGTGTTAGTTTATACAGTACAGCAAAGTGAATCAGCTATACGTTTACATATATCCCCTCTTTTTTAGATTTCCTTCCCATTTAGGTCAACACAGAGCACTGAGTAGAGTTCCCTGTGCTGTACAGTAGGTTCTCATTAGTTATCTATTTTATACATAGTAGTGTATAAATCCCAATCTCCCAATTCATCCCACCCCCGCTTCCCCTCTTGGTATCCGTAAGTTTGTTCTCTACATCTGTGTCTCTATTTCTGCTTTGCGAATAAGTTCATCTCTACCATTTTTCTAGAGTCTACATATAAGCGATATTATACGATATTTATTTTTCTCTTTCTGACTTACTTCACTCTATATGACAGTCTCTAGGTCCATCCACGTCTCTGCAAATGGCACTATTTTGTTCATAGGTATTTTATCCTATTTCTCATACTAGTTAAAAATTTATGGGCATCGATAATTGTGTGCCAGACACAGATCTGTCCTTTACAGGAATTATCTTAATCCTGACAACAGTTCCCAGTTATGGATTAAGAGCCCAGGGAAATGAGTATCTTGTGCTGTGTCTCACGGAAGACCCAGATACCTGCATTCAGAACCTGTACTTTTGACTTATATTATCCTAGTTCTCAGAGGGTATTCCTAATACTTCAGAAAGCTTGGGCAGCTTGAATTCCAGCATAGACACATATCTGGATCTCTCGTTACATATGTACTTCCTATCCATATACCTATTGTATACAACAGCGTATGTGTGTATGTTTTTGTAAAATATAAACTTGTGGGTTTCTGGGGGATGTATATATAGCAAAGATGTATATATATTTCATCAGTATATTTTGAGGCTGAAAATTGAATCTGAGAATTTGAAATCAAGCGTTTAACCTTGAAAAAAATTGCTGGTTGGGATAGATAGATGAGTACTAGTAATTAATAAATGGAACTGAGCTGTTTTCTATCAAATTTGGGTGCCTACCCCCAGGAGGTGTGTGAATTTCATTACAGCAAGTGAAAATCTTCTGCGTCTGGCCTTATCCTCTGCCGCTAAAGCGGCTCATCTCCATCCACAGTAGCTGCTTATAGCTTTAAATAGCACAGTCTGGACTCTCTCTGCCAACTCTTCTCAAGCCAGCCAGGGTTATGGCGGGGCCAGGGTTGCACGGATGATGCTGTCTGTGCGAGGCCAGGGAAAGGGTTAGCGAATTGGCCCGCTGCCTGGGCACCGGTGCAGGGAAGCCGTGGGGCAGTGCAGCAATTTCCTGCTTGGGGAGAAGCCCTAGAAGGCTGGTGCTGGCAAATCCCTGACTCTTCAATTCTTTTGTGATACCTCACTGCACCCCTTACACACCCCGGTGTTTCTCTGGGGGGAATTTGATTTGTGCTATTCACAGGTACCCAGGGGATGATTTAAGGGGATCCTACCCCCCACCCCACCCCCACTCATAGTCATTTTGCCTGGAATTTTCACGATTAGAAAATGCAAATGTCATATTCTCTAGTTAGGAGTTTCTAACTTAGCTTAAATCGCATTATCAATTGAGCCAACTTGCTCCTGCAGGGCACTGAAGGGTTAGGAGAAAGGGCAGGTGAGGGAGACTGAACATGAAGCATAGGTGAGGGAAGGTGGGAAGAACTGGGCAATGCCTGGGAAAATAGACCATCAGGGAGAGATGAACAAAAGAAAAGGACCACACATTTTCCGTTCTTCACTGTTTTACTTAAGTCTGATCCTGACTGCCCATTTCTCTTTCTTTGGCGCTTATAGCCAAAAGAAAATCAGCAGATTTATTCCTATAAGTTCTTTTAAGTGTCACTTCTATCAAGGTGATGAACTATTCCACACTAAATGTGGCTGATAACTGGCTTGTTTTCTGAGTTATCCTAATTGCCTTAGTGATTGTTTTGTTTTATTTTTTTGTTTTTATTTTATATTTTAATTTCAGATGCTCCTCTAATAATTGATGAGGTTTCAGGGAGAAATTTGAGTTTGTTTGTTTGTTTTTTTTTCCCTAAGTTATGTCTGGGTGGTAGAGCACTTAGTGGAAGGGACATTTGGTCACAGCTTGCTTCTGGGTCCTTTATCTGATCCATGTGCTAATCCAGGGCTTGTCTAGCTTGGAGTATTCTTCCTCAATGAAGTGGCATCTCTCAAAGGAGAAGCATTTACTCTGACTAAACAGGAGTGGGGTCCTAAGACTCTGTTTGACTCTCAGTGATGTGGAGCAGATGCTTTTCCCAGCGTGGACCACTCTGGAGCTGTGAGCACACTTAACGGGAATATAGTAAAGGCCTGCATGTCCTCCCAGGATTTCGTCAGAGAGCTGCAGTTATAGAGCCATTCCCATTGTTTTAGAGATGAGGAAACTGAAGCCCAGGGAAGTGGAGTAGTGAGGTCAGCATCACACATTTTTAATAAGCAGCAGGGAAAGAACTGGAACCCAGGTCTCACCATTCCTGTCTCCACCGTCTTCCCTGTCTAGCACTTGGTTAGGAATCCAGAGTACTTCTGAGAGGTCTTAGGGCAGCTTCCTATTCTGTCCAGTTCTAATTTTTCCTTCTCTTCAGCTTACATGAATACTTGGTTTGACCATATAAAATTATTATCCATTCCAGTATGTATTTGAGCTGGCTGCCCTATGCCTACTTCTCATGAAGCATCATGCCAGTTCTGTACTTCAGAAACTATATACCAGATGAACAACAGGCATTTTACTTAATAACAATGAAGAGAGCATACTGGCTAAGGGCACAGACTCTGGAGTTAGCAGTGTGAGTCCTGGCTTCAGCACATACTAGGCATAAAACCATTCTAAATCTCATTTTCTCATTAGCAAAATGGTGATAATAATAATTTAATAATAATAATGAAACCTGTTTCATGGGTTATTGTGAGCAATAAATAACCCATGTAAGCACTTAGTACCGTGCCTGGGACATAATAAATAGTAAATCAAGTTAACTATTCTTCTTTTAAATGTGCTCAGTTTTTATTGTTTATTACTAATACAGATCATCATTGCTCAGCTTTAAAAATCATAGAACATTGTCAACATGTACTTATTTAGAAAGAGTCTAGTGTTGTTTTCTCAAACAGAGCAGCAGATCTGCGGCAATTCTGAGGATCAGATGTGTATAGGTTTGAGTGTAGGTGCCCGCGTACCTTCCTGTCTTCCTCCTGTCTGTTCTTCTCCCTCCCCATCCCTCTTCCCTTTCTACTTTTGTTGAAGTCTCTACTTTTACTTACTTTGAAAGGACTCAAGGATATTACATGTTAGGACAGTGCCAGCTAAGCATTTAAGGAAAGATCAAAACAAACAAAGACCATGTGAAGGACGCTAAAAGGAATATTTTCAAGTACATGAACTGAACAAGGTTAAACACTTGGGAGATAAAGGTTGCTCTAAAGTTTTTGGCAGTTAACGCTTAAAAGGAAATACGTTAGGTCACACAGTTCTCCTTTCTTGACAATAGAAAACAAGATACATTAAACCTTCAGAGACAAATAATTTTTTTCCCCAATAGGGCTAAACTTAAGTTATAACGTGTAGACAGTTATACAATTGTATAACAATTGTAATCAGGTTATATGTTAAAGATATTGTTCAGATTAGGCATGGAAGTAATTCAATGTCAAATGAGTCACTTTTGAGTGACTTTTGATATCACTTTTGATATCACTTTTGATATCACTTTTGATATCACTTTTGATATTTTCTAAATTTTTTAAATTAGCAAAGGCAATAGGGATGAGTCATGCAATTATTTTAAAAACTGTTTAAAAGTTTTCAATACAGATTCTTCATATTTTATCTTAAAATTTAGTGTTAAGTGTAGAATTGCTTCACATATTACCTTACACAATGTAGGCAATACGTTTTCTTGTGTATTACATTTTAATTTGAGAGCGACACTTGCATAAAATTTTAGTTTGGTTTAATTTGTTTTCACAATATTGAAAAACAAAATGCTTATAAAATATATGGGAAAACATTGTCCTCAGGTTTGTTTTTTTTAATGTTAATTGTGTAAACAGGTAAGAACTCTAGAAACTGTGCTTTTTAGGAAAAACAGAACTTATTACCCTGGGCCTGTGTTATCTTTATGAAATTGTAAAGAAATTGCCTCAAAATTCATTGGAAATAGAAAGTTTTTTTCCTTTTAATGCACGTGTCAAATGTAGATTGAATAAATACTCTGCATATATTTTTTTCCTCTCGTATTCAACTTTTAGAATAGTCAAGCCTTTACTCTTTGCTATATAAGAAATTATTGAAAATGCCCCAAACTCCTAGAAAAGTAAAGATTAGGATATTAAATTCAGACATCATTATCCTCTCCCATTAATTTTGTTAGAAGATCCCCTGTCTGAAAATAGAGTAAGTAAATATTATTTTCTATCTGGTGCAGTTACAGTTGGGATTTTATATTTTTAAGACTTAAAAGAATTTTGTTAAACAGTTGCTAGTGTTAGGAAATTAGCTCACTTTGATACTCGCTTAGCCTTAGATATGTCTTTCTTCCTTTTATTAACTTTTGTCTGACATTAACTTTTTAACTTTTATAATGGTTTTAACCTTTATAAAATGTCTTAACATTTTAACATTGTTAGAAATGAAGACTGGTTTTTTTTTTTTTTTGATTATGATTCATTTCTATACCAGTTTCCAAAAAAGCTGTTACATAAGGTGTAGTGATTGAATAGAATAGAACCTGTGTGGGGGGAGACTTAAAGGTTCAATTTATTCTAAAGTTAGTAATGGGAACAGTCTGATTACAGAGGATCACTGTTTTCTCATTGCAGTACCTGATACGAATCATCAACTTTGTAGGTCACTTCATTCCCCTTTCTGTTTCTGGCCTCTGATTCTCAAGTAACCTTAAGTGCTCTGTGAAGTGCCCTCAACATGAAGGGTGCTGTCATCTCAAGAGGGTTATAACCAGGACAACGTAGGAGGTGCTGCTTCATCTGTTCTGAGAGAGAGGAAATTTCATGGAGGTGAAATGTAAGTTGAATGGAGAGAAACTAACTGGATTAAATTGCATTCAGTGACCATGCAGACTGGACCAGATGTTAAACAGATCAGAATCTGTGGTGAATGTTGAGGATGAAGTTTGGCCCACCACACCTACTCAGAAGGTCAATGGTGGGAGGAAAGGTTTCCAGTCTTCTTTTCCAGTCACGGATTTGTGTGTAGAAGAAAGGGTGTTCCATTTCCTATTTGATTGTGAAATGTTCCTGTATTGGTTCCAGCAATTTAACCTGCCATCTCACATAGCTTCATTTCTGTAGAAGTCTCCCATGTTTTCATGTTTTTACTTGAAATTCTTGAGTTCTCCTTCCTTGTTTGGTTAAAAGGACATTTAAAGCTCTGTTTTTAGTGGGAAGTTTTGGGGCCATCTCAAAAACCTAGATATTTTGAGATTATTTCAGAGATCTAGGTAGACCAGTGGTATAGTTAAATAGCCTGGGAACCTGTTGAAATAATTTTGTTTGCTCACTGAAGCACTCATTTGTATGCAGTTACTATGGCTTGATTTTTCTGGAAACTGCTCTTTATTATAGTAATGGAAGTAGATAATTAAAAGCTATAAATAACCTCAATTTTAATAGAGGAGATTATTGACAAAGTTAGACTTTAATATAAGCTGTAGGCAATGTACAGTATTTGGCAATGTACAGTATACTTTTATGTGTAATTTAACAAATAGTTAATTTTGAGGGTGTTTGTTTTGAATTTTATTTTATTTTTTATATAGCAGGTTCTTATTGGTCATCCCTTTTATACATATTAATATATACATGTCAATCCCAATCTCCCAATTCATCACACACCCCCTGCCGCTGCTTTCCCCCCTTGGTGTCCGTGCGTTTGTTCTCTACATCTGTGTCTCTATTTCTGCCCTGCAAACCAGTTCATCTGTACCATTTTTCTAGGTTCCACATATATGCGTTAATATACGATACTTGTTTTTCTCTTTCTGACTTACTTCACTTTGTATGACAGTCTCTAGATCCATCCACGTCTCTACAAATGACCCAATTTCATTCCTTTTTATGGCTGAGTAATATTCCATTGTATATATGTACCACATCTTCTTTATCCCTTCATCTGTCAGTGGACACTTAGGTTGCTTCCATGAACTGGCTATTGTAAATAGGGCTGCAGTGAACATTGGGGTGCATGTGTCTTTTTGAATTATGGTTTTCTCAGGGTATATGCCCAGTAGTGGGATTGCTGGATCATATGGTAATTCTATTTTTAGTTTTTTAAGAAACCTCCGTACTGTTCTCCATAGTGGCTGTATCAATTTACATTCCCACCAACAATGCAAGAGGGTTCCCTTTTCTCCACACTCTCTCCAGCATTTGTTGTTTGTAGATTTTCTGATGATGCCCATTCTAACTGGTGTGAGATGATACCTCATTGTAGTTTTGATTTGCATTTCTCTAATAATTAGTGATGTTGAGCAGCTTTTCATGTGCTTCATGGCCATCTGTATGTCTTCTTTGGAGAAATGTCTGTTTAGATCTTTTTGGATTGGGTTGTTTGTTTTTTAATATTGAGCTGCATGAGCTGTTTATATATTTTGGAGATTAATCCTTTGTCCGTTGATTCGTTTGCAAATATTTTCTCCCATTCTGAGGGTTGTCTTTTCATCCTGTTTGTAGTTTTCTTTGCTTTGCAAAAGTTTTAAGTTTCATTGAGTCCCATCTGTTTATTTTTGTTTTTATTTCCATTACTCTAGGAGGTGGATCAAAAAAGATCTTGCTGTGATTTATGTCAAAGAGTTTTCTTCCTGCTTTCCTCTAAGAGTTTTATAGTGTCCGGTCTTACATTTAGGTCTCTAATCCATTTTGAGTTTATTTTTGTGTTTGGTGTTAGGGAGTGTTCTAATTTCATTCTTTTACATACAGATGTCCAGTTTTACTAGCACCCCTTACTGAAGAGGCTGTCTTTTCTCCATTGTAATCCTTGCCTCCTTTCTCATAGATTATTTGACCATATGTGCGTGGGTTTATCTCTGGGCTTTCTGTCTTGTTCCGTTGATCTATATTTCTGTTTTTGTGCTAGTACCATATTGTCTTGATTACTGTAGCTTTGTAGTATAGTCTAAAGTCAGGGAGCCTGATTCCTCCAGCTCCATTTTTTTCCCTCAAGACTGCTTTGACTATATGGGGTCTTTTGTGTCTCCATACAAACTTTAAGAATTTTTGTTCTAGTTCTGTAAAAAATGCCATTGGTAATTTGATAGGGATTGCATTGAATCTGTAGATTACTTTGGGTAGTATAGTCCTTTTCACAATATTGATTCTTCCAATCCAAGAACATGGTGTATCTCTCCATCTGTTTGTATCATCTTTAATTTCTTTCATCAGTGTCTTATAGTTTTCTGAGTACAGGTCTTTTACCTCTTTAGGTAGGTTTATTCCTAGGTATTTTATTCTTTTTGTTGCAGTGGTAAATGGGAGTGTTTCCTTAATTTCTCTTTCACATTTTTCATCATTAGTGTATAGGAATGCAAGAGATTTCTGTGCATTAATTTTGTATCCTGCAACTTTACCAAATTCATTGATTAGCTCTAGTAGTTTTCTGGTGGCATCTTTAGGATTCTCTATGTATAGTATCATGTCATCTGCAAACAGTGATAATTTTACTTCTTTTCCAATTTGTATTCCTTTTATTTCTTTTTCTTCTCTGATTGCCGTGGCTAGGACTTCCACAGCTATGTTGAATAATAGTGGTGAGAGTGGACATCCTTGTCTTGTTCCTGATCTTAGAGGTAATGCTTTCAGTTTTTCACCATTGAGAATGATGTTTGCTCTGGGTTTGTCATATATGGCCTTTATTATGTTGAGGTAGGTTCCCTCTATGCCCACTTTCTGGAGAGCTTTTATCATAAATAGGTGTTGAATTTTGTCAAAAGCTTTTTCTGCATCTATTGAGATATGGTTTTTATTCTTCAGTTTGTTAATATGGTATATCACATTGATTGATTTACGTATATTGAACAATCTTTGCATCCCTGGGATAAATCCCACTGGATCATGGTATATGATCCTTTTAATGTGTTGTTGGATTCTGTTTGCTAGTACTTTGTTGAGGATTTTTGCATCTATATTCATCAGTGATATTGGTCTGTAATTTTCTTTTTTTGTAGTATCTTTGTCTGGTTTTGGTATCAGGGTGATGGTGGCCTCATAGAATGAATTTGGGAGTGTTCCTTCCTGTGCAGTTTTTTGGAAGAGTTTGAGAAGGATGAGTGTTAGCTCTTCTCTAAATGTTTGATAGAATTCACCTGTGAAGCCATCTGGTCGTGGGCTTTTGTTTGTTTGAAGATTTTTAATCACAGTTTCATTACTTGTGATTGGTCTGTTCATATTTTCTGTTTCTTCCTGGCTCAGTCTTGGAACTTTATACCTTTCTAAGAATTTGTCCATTTCTTCCAGGTTGTCCATTTTATTGGCATAGAGCTGCTTGTAGTAGTCTCTTAGGATGCTTTGTATTTTTGCGGTGTCTGTTGTAACTTCTCCTTTTTCATTTCTAATGTTACTGAGTTGAGTCCTCTCCCTCCTTTTCTTAATGAGCCTGGCTAATGGTTTATCAGTTTTATCTTCTCAAAGAACCAGTTTCTAGTTTTATTGACCTTTGCTGTTGTTTTCTTTGTTTCTATTTCGTTTATTTCTGCTCTGATCTTTATGATTTCTTTCCTTCTACTAACTTGCGGTTTTGTTTGTCCTTCTTTCTCTAGTTCCTTTAGGTGTAAGGTTAGATTGTTTATTTGAGATTTTTTCTTGTTTCTTGAGGTAGGCTTGTATTGCTATAAACTTCCCCTTAGAACTGCTTTTGCTGCATCCCATAGGTTTTGGATCATTGTGTTTTCATCGTCATTTGTCTCTAGGTATTTTTTGATTTCCTCTTTGATTTCCTCAGTGATCTCTTGGTTATTTAGTAACGTATTTTTTAACCTCCATGTGTTTGTGTTTTGTACGTTTTTTTCCGTGGAATTGATTTCTAATCTCATAGCATTGTGATCAGAAAAGATGCTTGATATGATTTCAATTTTCTTAAATTTACTGACGCTTGGCTTGTGACCCAATATGTAATCTATCCTAGAGAATGGTCCATGCACACTTGAGAAGAAAGTGTAATCTGCTGTTTTTGGATGGAATGTCCTATAAATATCAATTAAATCTATCTGGTCTGTTGTGTCATTTAAAGCTTGTGTTTCCTTATTAATTTTCTGTTTGGATGATCTGTCCATTGGTGTAAGTGAGGTGTTAAAGGCCCCCACTATTATTGTGTTACTGTTGATTTCCTCTTTTATAGCTGTTTGCAGTTGCCTTATGTATTGAGGTGCTCCTATGTTGGGTGCGTATATATTTATAATTGTTATATCTTCTTCTTGGATTGTTCCCTTGATCATTACGTAGTGTCCTTCCTTGTCTGTTGTAACATTCTTTATTTTAAAGTCTATTTTATCTGATATGAGTGTGGCTACTCCAGCTTTCTTTTGATTTCCATTTGCATGGAATATCTTTTTCCATCCCCTTACTTTCAGTCTGTATGTGTCCGTAGGTCTGAAGTGGGTCTCTTGTAGACAGCATATATATGGGTCTTGTTTTTGTATCCATTCAGTAAGCCTGTGTCTTTCGTTTGGAGCATTTAATCCTTTCACGTTTAAGGTAATTAATGATATGTATGTTCCTATTACCATTTTCTCTATTGTTTTGGATTTGTTTTCGTAGGTTCTTTTCTTCTCCTGTGTTTACCACTTAGAGAAGTTCATTTAGCAGTAGAGCAGGTTTGGTGGTGCTGAATTCTCTTAGCTTTTGCTTGTCTATAAAGCTTTTGATTTCTCCATCGAATCTGAATGAGGGTGTTTGTAGAATTTGGTTTTGAACAATTATAAGCAAATCTAGCTTTTACAATGAGAATAATATAAACAAAGATTTTTTTTGAGTGCTGATTACATGCCAGACACTCTGCTAAGTACTTTATATGTATTATGTTTAATAACAATCCTATAGACTATGTACCAGGTTCTCATTCTCACCCTTTTGAAGATGATTTCAAAAGACGTTTGTTATTTTAAGGGAGTGTAAGCATTGGAGAAATAGGTAAGGAAGGTTGACCACTGACTGTGTAGAATTAGGGTTAAATACTTAGGGTTTGGGTTATCTGACATAAAGGTTATAAATATTTGGATTGATTTTTAAATATTGCTAAATTATCATTAATTTTGAGTTTATTTTATTTTAATTTATTTTGCAATTAAGAGCTGATTGTGTATATGAAACTATGTGAAATGTTTTGGTGAGGATGGATATAGATTATTTAAACATGGTCTTTGAGAGTTTACAGTACAATGAGGAATGGGGACTACAGTTTGTGTCTGGGCAGAAATATAGACAGGTGTGGAGCACAGCTGGTAGACTGGTTAGGTAAGCCTAGGAGAAACCTACTGCATGAAAATCTTATGAGCCTCTTGAGAGAGAGCTTACCTCAGGGAAGAAGAATCCAACTATTCTGAGCTTGATTTGGTCTTGGGCATTGAGGGATGTAACAATTCTGAGCGTAGAATAATGATTGTTCTTCATGTTTTTACTGCTGTACCTCTTGATAGATTTATGTCTGAGTTCCATGGAAATATAAAAGGATATTTAAATAAAAACTTCAGTGAGGGAATTGTTCACAAGTATATGGGAAACATCTCTTGGAGTCTTCCAGAAATACTTGTGACTTGTATGGGCCTAGAAATCCCATATTAGTGGGTACAAGAGTTGGTGACATTTAAGTTATTACTATTAAGACTCATCTGACTGTGCCCATAGATGGGCAAGGCCTGATAACATACGGGTTATAGAAATAACTGTCATACCAATGAAAATGAAATGGATATCTATCTATCTATCTATCCATCTATCTATTTATCTATCTAGGTGTGGAGAGATGGGCAAATGGGCATTCAGAGGACAGAATGACAAGAATATTTACTCCCATCTCCCATTCTATCAGTCAAGGAAGACTTCAGGGAGGTGAGTCTTAAAGAATATTTAATTTTGAAGCATAGAGAAATATGAAAGAGAGGGAATGCCAGTTCATAGGGAGGAAAATATAGAAATAAAGACTTGGACAGGACAAGTATGGGGAAGGAAGGAGGATAATGAAGACTTTAGTTGGCTTCATCATAGAACATTGTAAAGAGGTATGGAGTGGCTATAAACAAGAGTGTCCTGATCAGAATTGTATTCAGGAAGATTAATTACATAGGTTACATGGTGTGGAGTGAAATAGAAGTAGAAGGGAAATGGTAGAGAGCAGTTCAAAGGCTAGTGCAGTAGCTACAGTACAATAACACAATACAGTACAGTAATAGGTAGTATGATTAGTAACTAGAGAAGTACCCACAGACAGAGTGAAAAGGGAAGGGTTGAATAACATTACTGAGTGGAATTTCTACAATTTGGCAACTAATGTGGATTGAGAGGAAGAGGAGAGTGTGTGTAGGGGGATCAAAGACGAGCTGAAAGTTTTGAATTGGCATGATTAGGAAATCTGGAAAATAGAAGAACAGGAGAAGAAAAACATTTGATAAATTCTCCCTAAGACACACTGACTGTGAACTGCCAACAGGATGTGCAGATGTGATGCTTAGTAGACATTTGGAAGTTGGGGGAACTCTGGAGAGAGTACCATGGCCAGGGAGGAATTTGGAAGACAAGGGCATAAAGGAGGTAACTGAAGCTGGGACAGTGGATAGAGTTGAGGATGTCCAGATAGGAGAGCTGAAGTATAGAGCTTTGGAGAATACCGATTTTTTTAAATAGACTTTTTCAAAAAGCAATTTTAGGTTTACAGCAAAATTGAGCAGAAGGTACAGAGATTCCCCAAGTACCCTCTGACTCCACATATACAGAGAATACCTATGTTTCTGGAGCAAGAAGAGTAGGGGCCAGAGGAAGAGACAGAAATGGCTGAGCAAAGGAAACAAACTCCAAGAACAGAATGTTTATAGAAACCAAATGATATAATTTAGGGACAAGTTTAACTTGGTAAAAAATAAATTGCTCTTGTTAACTCAAATAATGCCAAAATAGCATTCCTGAGAAGAAAGTCTTATAGAATCTACTAGTAAATAGCTACAAGTGATTGTGACTTAACTATTGATATAATGAAATATATTCATGGTTGAATCAGCTAGATATTTCAAAGTTTCTATCTTAAAAACATAAAATATTTTCCCCAACTCTTATTTTTCTCAGGTATCAGAAAATCATTTAAATCCTTTTTGACTGATTTCCCCTTGTTAAATAGGACCATACTCATTGTTTTCTACAGTTGCCTTGAAAAATATCTTAGAAAAGTAAAATAAAAATAACTGTTTTTCAGTCCAAGAGTTATTGGTGGGAAATTTTAACAATTTAAAAATTTTAATCTATTTTAACTCTCACATTCAGTCTGCCTCTAGACTTCTTCAGAACCATTACTATGGATGAGCCATTGTTGAGGTACAGAATGGAAGCTAACACCCCAATTCTTAGCAGTAGTAGCAGAGAGGAAATCTGGAGGGTGAGTGAAGTGTGTCTACATAGGGGGACTTTCATACTGTACTTTAAAGACTTATGTGTATTTTATAATGTGCATGTGTTTGTTTATTGCAGTTAGTTGATGTACTTTTTGAATTGGGCATATAACTATGCATATTATTCTGCATAGTGAATGGTAGAGTGCATTTCCAAGTTATTGTGTTATTTATGTATACTCTTAGCTAAAAATTACATGCTTGATGTGAATAGGGGCATAAATGACTTAAAAGATAAGCATAAATACATGGGCATTTATTTATATTACCCATGTGGATGGGCAATAAAGTATTTAACATGCAAGTCAAAAAAGATAAGGGCATTTAACTCTGTATTGGACATTAAAAACAAGGGACTTCAAGTCCTTGGATAGAAGGTAAACAAAGTGCCTATAGAGAGTTTCATGTTGGGCTAGTAGGATAAATGCAAGAGTGGCTTCTGATTTTTCATCATTCTGAAAGGATTTCATGGAGAAAGTGTTGGGATTTTGTAGTGGTTTAAATGCTCATTGAGAAACAGTGCCCTACAAATAGTGGACCAAAACAAGGTGTGTTCTCAATATATTCCATCCTTATCAGTTGGCTTTTTGTTGTTGTTGCAAGAGAAATAGTATTGATTAACAAGGAATAATAGAAAATACTGGAAGTATATTAGGTAACTTACAGAACTTGAAGGAAAAGCCAAAGAGCCAGGTTCCAGGAGGGCAGGACCCAGAACAGCTCAAGACCTCTGTCAAAATCTATTTTTGGGGAGATTGGAATGGTTGGGTTTCCGCCATTATCATCGTGTATGGCTTTTCTCTAGATTCAAATTCCCAGGAGTGAGATTCCAATTAGGTCATCTTGGATTGGGTCACCCTTTGAAATATGGCATGATAATTGATGGTCTACTGGAGCCAAATGGACCACAGAGCCGTTGCTCTCCCAAAGAGGCATGAGGTGTGGTTACCATGAGATGTACTTCCCCGACAAGGGAAAAGAGATGCTGGACAGGCAAACACAAGAAGCCTGCCATAGACAGTGATGGCGCTTTGCAGTTCTTTAAAAAAAGTGAAAAAATGGACTTAAGAGGTCTCTGAAACTAAATCAAGATTTATACACTCACATATGCAGATATACATACCCACACATGCGTACTTTACATACTGCTTTTGGATGATCTCTGCCACTTTTTTTCCTTCATTCACTACTCTTGTGGTTGACATACTGAGTAACATACTACAGTATGTTACTACTGCTTTTCTTCCCTCAAAGAGAAAATTTGAAGAAATACAAGAGGCCCCCAAAGATACATTTTTATAGAGTGTAACAAATAACAGGTGCTGAGGTCAGCTTAATATGGAAAGTCATTTTTTGGTTGTTAATGAAGGCAGTTTATTTTCTTAGGCTAAGAAGTATGTTCTCACATCATTTGGTTTGAGTACAATTTATATTGACTTTTATGAATATTCTTATATATCAGTAGGCGTAGATCCTCCTGTTGAAATAAGCTTTTCCTTCTGGTGTGCCGTTGGGCTTCTGATCCAGAACCTGATTTACTATAGTTAAAAACAAGTACCGTGCTGTCAGCAAAAATCGAAAGCTTGCTACTTACATTATGAATTGATCATTTTAGATAGATTCTCATTATACTATAATAATGGGGAGAAATTTCTCATTGTAGTTCACACACTGTAGACAAAAGAATAAAAAATATCTTCTGAAGTCATCTTCAGACCTTTCAGATTCTAGATCAGTGGTTCTCCAACGTCATTTGGCATGAGTCTCAGCCGGGGTGATTGCTAAAGATACAGCTGTCTGGGTTGCCTTCCAGAGCTTTGGGTTTGGTAGGTCTGGTGGGGTCTTAAGATTCCAGATGATTGTGATGTCTGTGGACCACACTCTGGAACACCCTGCTTTAAAGGAATTTGTATTAGCTTGTGAATAGTGTCAAAAAAGTAAGAACTACGTGTAATTAGTTCAGAGGTTTGGAGTTGAATTATTGTAACACTGATCATTCAGATCATTTACTTTTGAACCACCTTTCTACTTAAGTGGGCAAGAATTCTGTTCTTACTGAAAGTATTAGGTGTCTTTATATGGAAGTTAATGAGAGAGGAAAGTCTGTGAGTGAATTCTACGTTCTTAAGTAACATTTTAGCTCTAGATGCATCTCATTTATTAATAACACATTTTTTTTTGTATATGAGAGTATTCCAGGGTGAGTTAGAACATTCTTTTCTCCTTGTCTATGACAAGTCAGTATTCTCTGATAAATATAGTATAGTAGGTGCACCAAGACGGTAGTTTCATCCTACATTCCTTTGAAAGTTGTATTCTCATGAATATTCTTTTTCTTCTGAAAACAAAGTGGTTTTTCCCCCAGGCTTTTCTAGTAAAAAACCTTTTTATCACATCTATTTCTCGCAACATAAGATGGTTTGAGTTGTGATGTCATTTTTTTTTAAATTAACCGTGAGTGGAGCTGACACTGTCAGTGATCCAATGGCAAGGATGCCAGGAAGTCAGATTTCAATTGCCAAAGGCACTGTGGATCATATAAAAAGTTATAGGGAGCAGTTAGACCAGGATGGAGCACAGCAATCAGAAACAGAGTGTTTGCTTGTGAGCAAAATTGTAAATATTGCCAGCTTCAGCATATATGGTTAGCTCCAGAAGGCAAAAGACATATTTTACTACATGTAATATGGAAAAAAAAAAGGGCTATGTATTAGTCCTTTTAGTTATGTCTGAACATACACAGTTGTAATCGTCTGCGGAAGCATCCCTGTGTATAAATACAGAGGCCAGACAGCTAAAGGCGGCACAGCTGATACCTAAATTTTTAAATTACCAGAGTTTTTGAAAGTCTCAAGTAGGAAAAGCAAATTTCGTAGGTTTTTTTATCTTTTAACTGAGCTGAAAGATCCTCAAAGCACAAATGAAGGCTTATCTTTAGTAGTGTGAATTCAACAATGTATTTAAATTTGTTGTTGTTGTTGTTCAACTTATTTAGACAAACTTTTGGATAATGTTGAGATTAGCTGGTCAATTTTAATGCAAACAGACATTATTTTTCTAACAATGATTGTTAACCTACAACAAGAAAAGTTGAGATTCTGTTGGAGGAGACTGTCATATTTCAATACTTGTGCTCTAGTTGCAGAACCCTTGAATGTTTGTAATCCTATGATATCATATTTAAGAGTGTGAAAATATACTTTCCTTAAATAAAACTCAGCTGGTATTTTATGATATTCTGGGTTAATTTTTGAGCTATCTTCTGATAAAATATTTTAATGTTTAATATAATATTAAATGATGTATAGTAAAAGATTCTCATTGATGTGTCTTCAGTCATGTCATTTCCATAATGTAAGAGAACGATAAGAAAGTGTTTTGCAAGTTCCCCAAAAGAGTGTGTTTAAAGGTACATTCTATAGAACAGAAGGAATAACTTATCAAAATAGAAAAAAAAAGGTGCTAATTCTGCTACATGCCAAGGCCTTACTATTCCTACTTTTTTCATCATGGTACACAACATGGTCTGGATTTTGTGGTAGTATCTGTATACCTATTTCCAGAGTAGAAGTTTCTGTAGCTTTAAGTGATAGGATAAAATACATTTACATTTGTCTTTAGGATAAAACATTTCTGAAAGCTTTGCTTCCCTTCCATTTTAAACTTGTGGATAACATAGGGAAGAGACCTTCAGTTATTTGGTTCCTGCATTTAATATCTAATAACTTCCCTTTGGACAAGCAAAGTGTCAAGGCTCTGACAGCCACCCAAGGTGGGAACTGGAATGACGCCAGGAAGAAATACTGGATATTAGAAAGTGTTACTGTGCAAAGTGAGGGGTGAGGATGGGAGGAGACAAGTCCCTTTAGGTTTTGAGCTTTCAAAATATGGCATCAAAATGGAGGGGTTTTACTGATGTGTGGCTGAGTGTTTATTGTTATAATAAATATGTTATTTCCTAGGTGTATTTGAGTTGAAGTATATAGAATCATAATTATCATCTTCAGAAAATAAATGGGAGAAGAGTGTGCAAAAGGACAGAAGGGCCCCCTCTCCCATATCTCAGCTTTAAAGAACCCTCCTCACTCTTTAATATCTGTTCTCTTAGGAATTTCAATGGATTTAAAAATGAATAGGGCTGGTGTACTACTCACAGGAAAATCAACTACCTCTGATACTAAGCAATGCTGGTCTTGGTGGTCTGGAACAGCTAAGCTCAATCGTGGTGGTAGCAGTGGTGACACTGGGAGTGGCAGGCACTTTTACACACCTCAATGGTACTGGAGAGGTGCTTGTGAGGATTAATATCCAATAGGAAACAAGCATTCTGCAGATTGTGAAGGTTGTATGGTAGCAAGCTGATGATAGTCCTGTCACTACAAACTTGAAGAAAGGTGAGATCTGAATGCCATGGTTGTGACAATCCACAAGATGGAGTTATTTTACTCTGGTAAAACGTTTCCGAAATGAACACTTGCATGAACAATGCTGCTTTCAGCAAGATAAAGCACAAAATAGGAACACTTGGTTTATTACATTCAAAGATGTGGCTAGAAAGCCACATTAAAAACTACTGCTTTGATGATCCCGTAATCATTCCGGATTTTATCAACTCATTTTGCCAAGCCTGTAGGTTGAAAATTTCCTCTGTAGGATTACATATGCTCCTTTCTTATGTTATGTTTGTAGGAAATAGAACTGGATCTTGGGAAGAGTCTAATGAATTTCTTTCTACAAGCTTATAACTCATGTCAAAAGCTTAAATGGAAGAAATGAGGAAAAAGCTTTCCCATCATAGTCATCTTCTATCCCTAGCACTTAGCATAATGACAGGCACATAGTGGGCACATGGTATGTGTGTGGTGGACAAGATTGCTTATATGGGAAGAAGTAGAAGAGACACAGTGCTGAATTGAACTAGGAAATAAGGTGTTAATTTGTCTCCATGCAAAATTCTTGCTGCTTAGTAGGTCTGGTTTATGCATTTTCCTTTCTACTATGCTGACATATATATTCCAAGAAAGTCTTTTCCCTAAATTGTTTGTAAAGTTCTCAGGATCTGGGTTGACAGCACACCTAGTGGATGTGGGTTACTGTGGGAAAGTTGGGGGTGGGGTTTGCTGCAGGTAATTAAGAAATAATTGAACTGAAATGAGTAGATGTGACTAGATTATTTTCTAGCTATTTATTTTGGAATTGTTATTACATGCATTGTAGCCTCAACAAAGTTTTGAAGTGGTATGACAGAATTTCCCTTCTCATATTTTTCCCTTTTGTACAAAAAGGTAGTGAATGTCACCTGCATTCTTTCTAAACACAAAGGTAATAGTATAGAAAGTGTAAGTTTCTTAACAGTGTAAACATAGCCTTTTCAATTTGAGTAATAAGAAACTGAATTGTGTAACTTTTCTGGCTCTAGTAACATGTATAGAAATCTGGGGACTCAAACACAAAGTGCATAAGATTTGGACAGTTCTTTATATTTTTTTCTCTACTTCAAATGTGGCCAAGAAGATAGATAAGGAAAGGGTCAAAGTTTTTACAAATCAAGCTTTATGAACGCATCAGAGTTCTTATTGATGGTAGTGCTTATTTAGATTATTAAACTCTTTTTAGCAGAATAGGGCTCTTTACTAATTAATATATACCAGGTTTGTTTGGTTCTGTGCTAGTCAGCATATAAAACCTGACTTTACAGTGATATGCTTTGGTTTATATGTAAAGGGAGAAAATAAAACACTGAATATGGAGGGGAAGGTATTGTTAATGAGTCACTGCCCCATGGACTGTGCACTCCTCCGAAATCTGGAAACAAAGGTGATAGTTACAAAATGATGTAACTGATTATCTATGTATGTTGCCTGGGGCTTCTATCTCTCTTAATATTTGCTATTAAAATTTTGCTTTGCTGGTTGGCCCTGTGACTCTCCCCTTCACTCTCATCTAGTGGGTTGTTTTTGGCTTCAGGCCACCTCTTAAGAAGGTCATTGATTCTTGCAATGGAGTGAAATTACTTCCTGCAAAATTTTAAGGACCTATTTTAACCACAGGCATCCTTTTTTCCTTCTCTAGAGAGAAGAAAATCTGTTAGCTTTTTCTTCCTTTATTGTCTTCTGTTTATTTTTCTGAACATTTAGTCAATATAACCTGCTAATGTACATATTTCTAATGAGTCATGTTTCCTGAGAAAAAGTTGATGATCTAAGAGTCACCATACCTTTTATAAAGAATTTAAAACCTCTAGACCAACATCTGACATAGAGTAGGCATGCTGCTTCTCCTCTTGTGACTTTGTGAAAAATTCAACCTCTCAGTATCTTTTTTTTTTTAAATTCTCATCCATAAAATGAAAGTGGTGAATGAGCACATTTTTCATTAAATCCAGTCAACAATGATAGTTTATTGAACATTTATTATTTGCAAGACTGTATTTTGCCCTACCACGTTTTTAAACTAACAACATGAGAGGAGGAATTAGGAAGTGATAGAGCAGATGAGAAGTGAAAAGCATCAGAGAGTAGGGGTGAAATATCCCATTCAAGCTGTCATACCAGCTGTTCTAATGAGTGCATTGACTGTCGAAAGCCTAGATTCTTCCCTCAAATTATGAACTTGACACTCTTTTTCTTAAACTCTTTCTTCCATCTGGTAATTCAGCTGTTTTGGAGAAGATACATTTTTTCTCCTATTTTTGATTCAACTTTTTGATATCAGAAATCTGCCTATTTGAAAGTTTGATTTTACTAGCTTTTGGTCCTCTTGATGCACTCTAAAAAATACATATCCAAAGCCCTGAATTTATTAACATTGGAGGGCTCTTCCTTCAGAGATGCAATAGAGAGCTAGATTGTCAGTTGCCTTTGTGAAACAGACATAGAACCTCCAGTTCAAAAACTTGTATTTGCAAATGGGAGTCAGGCCTCTCTGTACTGGACTGATAAGTAGGGATATAGGTAAAGTATATGAATATCAAAATATGTTAGTTTAACTAGGTTGGTCTATACTGACCATGATGACGAAGTTAAGTACTGGGTTTTGAAGTAAATTAGAACTAGATAAAGCCTGGCTCTGCCATCTAGAAACTTTGTTACATTGGACAAGATTAATTGATTTCTGTAGGTCATAGTTTCCTTATTTATAAAGCAGGAATAGTATTTATTATAGAGGTTTTTTGGTCTGACTTAAACTAAGATAACATGTAAATCTGCACACAGTGCTTTCTTGAAGTTAGATACATGGTTGTTATTTCTGTTAGAAATTTAGAAGATATTGAAAATGTAAACATGGTTAGGATCAGGAAGTACATCTCAGGAGAGAAAAGAAAAGAAATCAGGGGTTGGAAATTAACGAAACTCAAAAAATGGAAAGTTGGGAAGTAAGAGAACTGGTAGAAAGATACTCTTTGAATGACTTTATTGTGAACATATTTTCTCATTGATCTTTAAAAAAGTCGATAACCCGTTAAACCATAATGCAGATAATTAAGGCTTGAAGATGACGCAGGCAAACTTACTAACCTTTTGTATTGGAATACACATAAGTTTGATTTATTGTCTATTTTTCATGATCTGCTCAAATTTTTAAAATTTATACCAGATCTGAAATCACTACTTGATAACTGAATTTTAGCCTAAACTATAAAAATTTTTAGCTTAAGCCTTTTGTGAATGAATGGCTGTGATTAGCACAGGAAAGGGAATAACAGAGTTGGAAGATATGCAAGAGCAGTATATTGGACTATGTGGAGAAATTTTGGAGGATTGCATTCTTTAAAGTGCAGATCTTATTCTCCTGTTGTAGTGTTTGTTATCATGAAAATAATCACAAACCCACATGCCCAAGGCTTAATGAAAACCTGGTTGGCTGCAGAAATATTCAGAAGTTTAACAGGCTGCATTTCTCTTTTTAATCCATTTCATCTAACTTAACATTTCACACAGTTATTTTTCAAGAGTCTTGAGCATACCAATCCCATGCAGATGCTTGGTTTTTAAAAAATTTTGTAATGTGGGAAATAGATAAAAGGAGAAATAATCCAGCATTTTTCAAACTGAAGAGAATTGTTCGGGCTTACGCTTTTAGAAATCTATTCCCAAGAATGGTCTATAGCTACCGTTTGACGGCTTTGTTACTTTGAGTATCTTTCAGGTGTCCACCTTAAATCTAGGATATAATCATAACAACAGTAATAACCCTTATCGTCACTCTTCGCACACTTCCTGCCATGATGCCTATCTTCACCAACTGGGGAAATTCCTGGTTTTTCCTATATGAAACTTGTGGGCACAGCAAATTTGCTGTGAGTAGCTTGGGAGGTGCACCCCATTTCTGCTAAGGTGAGTATAGAAGTTCGAGGGAGTTGAATTTTCCTGACCTCATCTCTAGTCTGGTATAGGAATGTAGAGCAGATGCAGTGACTCAAATGTAACTCCATCTGTGCCTTAATGAGATTCAGACACACTCATCTGTCTCTTGGTCTTTTGTTCTTCTGCTTTAAGCCTGCTCTACTCAGGAATATTCTGGTAAAATGTAGAGGGTCAGCCTTCTGAAATTTGAAAAGGTAAAGGAATATGTTTGTTTAATGAGTGATATTGAAAAAATTAAATATTTAAAAGAAACAAGGAGACCAGTAGTTCTCAGGACATCACTTGAAGAATTTCACATATGAGAGAAACTAGGATAGTACCTTTATATGCAACATGTTCTGTAATTTATTGTTAGGTTTTTAAGGATTTATTATTCTTTTGCTTTCCTTTTTTACACATTACAGTAATTCTGATGTGTTTAAGAGAGAATGGAATTGGGATAGATTGTATGGGGAAGGGATTAGGAACAAAGGATATTAGAATAGTAATGTGGCAAATAAATGCTACCTTAATGAGATTTGGGCACTCCTTGTCCCACCTGCACTTTTTTCCAAATCAGCATATTCTTTTGCAGTGAGGATGCACAGTAGGGGCAGTGTGGACCTCTCTGAGAACCACTGTTAGCAACAGATTTGTTTTCCACTTGACACCAGGGTAGACGAAGTGTGTTTATATGTCTAACTTGGAGATAAATGAAGAGTGTGTTTCTTGGAATTAATTGTTGAGGGATTGTTATTCTTCTGGGAAGAAGAGAAATAAAAGAGGGAAGGGCTTGCCAGAAATAGAAATAAAACTAAAACATTTATTAAAAGATTAATCACTCATCTTGCCTAACCAAGACTAGAAGATTTAGTTTAGCTATAGAATTTAAAAACTAAGATTTGTTGAGGTATAACTCAGATACAGTGATATTCACCAATTTTAGGCAAAATTTGTTTGATAAATTTTAACTATTGTATACAGTCATGGAGCCATCACCACATCATGATTTTTAAAAAGTTCCCTCGTGAGCCTTTGCAGTCAGTTCCCTTCCTGCACTTCCAGAAACCACTGATCTGCTTTCTTTCACTATAATTTTGCCTCTTCTAGAATTTTATACAAATGAAATCATGTAGTAGGTATTTTGTGTGCGTGTGTGTGTGTGTGTGTGTGTATGTTGCCTTCCAATTATCATAATGGTTTTGAGATTCAGTCATGTTCTTGCTGAATCCATAATTTGTGTATTTTTACTGCAGAATACTTACTATTCCACTGTATGGATGCATCAAAATTTGTTTATTCGTCAAAAAAGACCTTTAGATTCATCTAGTTTTTTGGTTATTACAAATAAAGCTGCCATGAGCATTAGAGTAGGAGTCTTTGTGTGGACAGGTTTTCACTTTGTTTAAATAAATATTTAGGAGTAGAATTGCTGGATCATATAATAAGTATATGTTTAACTTTATAACAAACTGCCAAACTATTTTATGAACTGGCCTTACCACTTTTCATTGCTCACAGCAAAGTAAGAGAGTTCCAGTTCCTCTGTATCCTTGCCAGCATTAGATAATGTCAGTCTTTTTAATTTTAGTTGTTCTTATGTGTGTGTAAGGATATCTCATAAAAGTTTTGATTATTTTCATTGCTGCAATGATTGGTGATGTTGAGTATTTTTTCTGTGTGTGTATTTGTCCTCCACATATCTTCCTTTGGAGATGTGCAAATCTTTTGCTGATTTTAAAAAACGGATTGTCTTCTTGAAGTTAAGAATTCTTTTTCTATTTTGGATAATAATATTTTATTTTATTCTGTCTGCAACTATGCTCTTTTTTAGAGCACAATTTAAAAAAAAAATTTTAAGTCTAACTTTTTGATGTTTTCTTTTATTTTATGATCTTTGTGTCCCATTTAAGAAATCCTTGACAAACTCAAAATGCTTTGTTTCCTAGAAATTCTGTAGTTTTAGTCTGTATATTTAGTCTAATCTATTTAGACAGATTACTTCCACTTTATTCTTTTTAAAAATTGCTTTAGCAATCCTAGTTCCTTTGCCTTTCTGTATAAATTTCAGAGTAATATTGTTTATATCTATGAAAAATCTTGCTTGGATTTTGAGAGGAATTGTATTACACTTGTATAAAAATTTGTGGAGAATTGACATCTTTGCTATGTTCAACCTTCAATCCATGATCACAGTATATCTCTTCATTTATTTAGATCTTCTTTGATTTCTTTCATCAGCGTTGTGTAGTCTTCAGCATATATATCCTGTACATCTTTTCTTAGATTTATACCTACTACTTCATCTTTTTTTCCCTGAATGGTTGTAAATGGTGTTGCTTTTAAATTTTAGTGCCCACGTGTTCATTGCTTATATAAAAATATACCTGATTTTTGCATGTGTACCTTCATAGACAACCATATCATCTGGAATTAAGGACAGTTTTATTTCTTCCTTTTTAATCTGAATGTTTTTATGTCCTCTTCTTGCACTGTCTTAAATAAGAGTGCTGAGAACAGACTTTTTTTTTTTAACATCTTTATTGGAGTATAAGTGCTGTACAATGGTGTGTTAGTTTCTGCTTTATAAAAACGTGAACCAGCTATACCTATGCATATATCCCCATATCTACTCCCTCTTGAGTCTGCCTCCCATCCTCCCTATCTGACCCCTCTAGGTGGTCACAAAGCACTGAGCTGATCTCCCTGTGCTATGCAGCTGCTTCCCACTAGCTATCTATTTTATATTTGTTAGTGTATATATGTCCATGTTACTCTCTCACTTCATCCCAGCTGACCCTTCCCCCTCCCCGTGTCCTCAAGTCCATCCTCTACTTCTGTGTCTTTGTTCCTGTCCTGCCGCTAAGTTTTTCAGAACCTTTTTTTCTTTTTTAGATTCCATATATATGTGTTAGCATATGGTATTTTTTTTCTCTTTCTGACTTACTTCACTCTATATGACAGACTCTAGGTCCATCCACCTCACTACAAATAACTCAATTTCGTTTCTTTTCATGGCTGAGTAATATTCTATTGTATATATGTGCCACATTTTCTTTATCCGTTCATCTGTCAATGGACATTAGCTTGCTTCCATGTCCTGGCTATTGTAAATAGAGCTGTAATGAATATTGTGGTACATGACAGTTTTTGAATTATGGTTTTCTCAGGGCATATGCCCAGTAGTGGGATTTCTGGGTCATATGGTAGTTTTATTTTTAGTTTTTTTAAGGAACCTCCATACTGTTCTCCATAGTGGCTATATCAATTTACATTCCCAGCAAGAGTGCGAGAGGGTTCCCTCCCTTTTCTCCACCCCATCTCCAGCATTTATTGTTTGTAGATTTTTTGATGATGGCCATTCTGACTGGTGTGAGGTGATTCGTCATCGTAGTTTTGATTTGCATTTCTCTAATGATTAGTGATGTTGAGCATCCTTTCATGTGTTTGTTGGCAATCTGTATATTTCTTTGGAGAAATGTCTATTTAGGTCTTCTACCCATTTTTGGATTGGGTTGTTTTTTTGATATTGAGCTGCATGAGCTGCTTGTAATTTTTGGAGATTAATCCTTTGTCAGTTGCTTCATTTGCAAATATTTTTTCCCATTCTGAGCATTGTCTTTTTGTCTTGTTTATGGTTTCCTTTGCTGTGCAAAAGCTTTTAAGCTTCATTAGGTTCCATTTGTTTATTTTTGTTTTTATTTCCATTTCTCTAGGAGATGGGTCAAAAAGGGTCTTGCTGTGATTTATGTCATAGAGTGTTCTGCCTATGTTTTCCTCTAAGAGTTTGATAGTGTCTGGCTTTACATTTAGGTCTTTAATCCATTTGGAGTTTATTTTTGTGTATGGTGTTAGGGCGTGTTCTAATTTCAGTCTTTAGGTGTCTATTTTTCCCAGCACCACTTATTGAAGAGGATGTCTATTCTCCATTGTATATTCTTGCCTCCTTTATAAAAATAAGATGACCACATGTGCATAGGTTGATTTCTGGGCTTTCTACCCTGTTCCATTGAGCTATACTTCTGTTTTTGTGCCAGTACCATACTGTCTTGATTACTGTAGCTTTGTAGTATAGTCTGAAGTCTGGGAGCCTCATTTCTCCAGCTCCGTTTTTCTTTCTCAAGATTGCTTTTGCTATTCGGGGTCTTCTGTGTTTCCATACAAATTGTGAAATTTTTTGTTTTAGTTCTGTGAAAAATGCCATTGGTAGTTTGATAGGGATTGCACAGAATCTGTACATTACATTGGGTAGTATAGTGATTTTCACAATGTTGATTCTTCCAATCCAAGAACATGGTATATCTCTCCATATGTTTGTATCATCTTTAATTTCATCAGTGTCTTATAGTTTTTGCATACAGGTCTTTTGTCTCCTTAGGTAGATTTATTCCTAGATATTTTATTCTTTTTGTTGCAGTGGTAAATGGGAGTGTTTCCTTAATTTCTCTATCAGAGTTTTCATCATTAGCGTATAGGAATGCAAGGGGTTTCTGTGCATTAATTTTGTATCCTGCTACTTTACCAAATTCATTGATTAGCTCTAGTAGTTATCTAGTAGCACCTGTAGGATTCTCTATGTATGGTATCATGTCGTCTGCAAACAGTGACAGCTTTACTTCTTCCCTTCTGATTTGGATTCCTTTTATTTCTTTTTCTTCTCTGATTGCTGTAGCTAAAACTTCCAAAGCTATGTTTAATAAGAGTGGTGAGAGTGGACATCCTTGTCTTGTTCCTGATCTTAGTGGAAATGGTTTCAGTTTTTCAGCATTGAGGATGATATTGGCTGTGGGTTTGTCATATATGGCCTTTATTATGTTGAGGTAAGTTCCCTCTATGCTTACTTTCTGGACTGTTTTTATCATAAATTGGTGTTGAATTTTGTTGAAAGCTTTTTCTGCATCTATGGAGATGATCATATGGTTTTTCTCCTTCAGTTTGTTAATGTGGTTTATCACATTGATTGATTTATGTATATTGCAGAATCCTTGCATTCCTGGGATAAACCCCACTTGATCATGGTGTATGATCCTTTTAATGTGCTGTTGGCTTCTGTTTGCTAGTATTTTGTTGAGGATTTTTGAATCTGTGTTCATCAGTGATATTGGCCTGTAATTTTCTTTCTCTGTGACATCTTTGTCTGGTTTTGGTATCAGGGTGACGGTGGCCTCGTAGAATGAGTTTGGAGTCTTCCTCCCTGTGCTATATTTTGGAAGAGTTTGAGAAGGACAGGTGTTAGCTCTTCTCTAAATGTTGATAGAATTCACCTGTGAAGCCATCTGCTCCTGGGCTTTTGTTTGTTGGAAGATTTTTAATCAGTCTCAATTTCAGTGCTTGTGATTGGTCTGTTTATATTTTCTATTTCTTCCTGGTTCAGTCTCGGAAGGCTGTGCTTTTCTAAGAATTTGTCCATTTCTTCCAGGTTGTCCATTTTATTGGCATAGAGCTGCTTGTAGTAATCTCTCATGATCCTTTGTACTTCTGCAGTGTCAGTTGATACTTCTCCTTTTTCATTTCGAATTCTATTGTTTTGAGTCTTCTCCCTTTTTTTCTTGATGAGTCTGGCTAATGTTTTATCAATTTTGTCTTTGTTTTCAAAGACCCAGCTGTTAGTTTTATTGATCTTTGTTATTGTTTCCTTCATTTCTTTTTCATTTATTTCTGATCTGATCTTTATGATTTCTTTTCTTCTGCTGACTTTGGGGTTTTTTTTGGTCCTTCTTTCTCTAATTGCTTTAGGTGTAAGGTTAAGTTGGTTATTTGAGATATTTCTTGTTTCTTGAGGTAGGATTATATTGCTATAAACTTCCCCTTAGAACTGCTTTTGCTGCATCCCATAGGTTTTGGGTTGTCATGTTTTCATTGTCATTTGTTTCTAGGTATTTTTGGATTTCCTCTTTGATTTCTTCAATTATCTCTTGATTATTTAGTAGTGTATTGTTTCGCCTCCATATGTTTGTATTTTTTACAGGTTTTTTCCTGTAATTGATATCTAGTCTCATAGTGTTGTGGTCAGAAAAGATATTTGATATGATTTCAGTTTTCTTAAATTTACCAAGGCTTGATTTGTGACCCAAGATATGGTCTTTCTGGAGAATATTCCATGAGCACTTGAGAAGAAAGTGTATTCTGTTGTATTTGGATGGAATGTCCTATAAATATCAATTAAGTCCATCCTGTTTAATGTGTCATTTAAAGTTTGTGTTTCCTTATGTATTATCATTTTTGTTGTACTGTTCATTGGTGAAACTGGGGTGCTGAAGTCCCCTACTATGATTGTGTGACTGTCGATTTCTCCTTTTATGGCTCTTAGCATTTGCCTTGTGTTTTGAGGTGCTTCTATGTTGGGTGCATAAATATTTACAATTGTTATATCTTCTTCCTGGATTGATCCCTTGATCATTATGTAGTGCCCTTCTTTGACTCTTGTAATAGTCTTTATTTTAAAGTCTATTTTGTCTGATATGAGAATTGCTACTCCAGCTTTCTTTTGATTTCCATTTGCATGGAATATCTTTTTCCATCCCCTCACTTTCAGTCTGTATGTGTCGCTCAGTCTGAAGTAGGTCTCTTATAGGCAGCATATATATGGTCTTATTTTTGTATCCATTCAGCCAGTCTGTGTCTTTTGGTGGGAGCATTTAATCCATTTACATTTATGGTAGTTATTAATATGTGTGTTCTGATTACCATTTTCTCAATTGTTTTGGGTTTGTTATTGTTGTTGTTTTCCTTCTCTTGTGTTTCCTGCCTAGAGAATTTCCTTTAGCATTTGTTGTAAAGCTGGTTTTGTGGTGCTGAATTCTCTTAGCTTTGACTTGTCTGTAAAGGTTTAATTTCTCCGTTGAATCTGAATGAGATCCTTGCTGGGTAGAGTAATCTTGGTTGTAGGTTTTTCCCTTTCATCACTTTAAATATGTCCTTCCACTGCCTTTTGGCTTACAGAGTTTCTTCTGAAAGATCAGCTCTTAACCTTTTGGGGATTCTCTTGTCTGTTATTTGTTGGTTTTCCCTTGCTGCTTTTAATATTTTTTCTTTGTATTTAGTTTTTGATAGTTCGATTAATATGTGTCTTGGTGTGTGTCTCCTTGGATTTATCCTTTATGGGACTCTGTGCTTCCTGGACTTGATTGACTCTTTGATTTCCCATTTTAGGGAAGTTTTCAACTATAATCTCTTCAAATATTTTCTCAGTCCCTTTCTTTTTCTCTTCTTATTCTGGAACCTCTTATAATTTGAATGTTCGTGTGTTTAATGTTGTCCCAGAAGTGTCTGAGACTGTCCTCAATTCTTTTCATTCTTTTTTCTTTATTCTGCTCTGCAGTAGTTATTTCCACTATTTTATCTTCCAGGTCCCTTATCTGTTCTTCTACCTCAGTTATTCTGCTATTGATTCCTTGTAGAGAATTTTTTTTTTCTTGCGGTACGCGGGCCTCTCACTGTTGTGGCCTTTCCCATTGCGGAGCACAGGCTCTGGATGTGCAGGCTCAGCGGCCATGGCTCATGGGCCCAGCTGCTTCACGGCATGTGGGATCTTCCCGGACCGGGGCACGAACCTGTGTTCCCTGCATCGGCAGGCAAACTCTCAACCACTGTGCCACCAGGGAAGCCCTAGAAAATTTTTAATTTCATTTATTGTGTTGTTCATCATTCTTTGTTTCCTCTTTAGTTCTTCTAGGTCCTTGTGAAATGCTTTTTGTATTTTCTCCATTTTATTTCCAAGATTTTGGATCATCTTTACTATCATTACTCTGAATTCTTTTTCAGGTAGACTGCCTATTTCCTCTTCATTTGTTTGGTCTGGTGGGCTTTTACCTTGCTCTCTAATCGGCTGTGTGTTTCTCTGTCTTCTCATTTTGCTTAACTTGCTGTGTTTGGGGTCTCCTTTTTGCAGGCTGCAGGTTCATAGTTCCCGTTGTTTTTGGTGTCTGCCCCCAGTGGCTAAGGTTGTTTTGGTGGGTTGTGTAGGCTTCCTGCTGGAGGGGACTAGTGCCTGTGTTCTGGTGGATGAGGCTGGATCTTGTCTTTCTGGTGGGCAGGACCGCATCCAGTAGTGTGTTTTGGAGTGTCTGTGACCTTATTATAATTTTAGGCAGCCTTGATGCTAATGGGAGGTGTTGTGTTCCTGTTTTGCTAGTTGTTTTGCATAGGGTGTTCAGCACTGTAGCTTGCTGGTCGTTGAGTGGAGCTGTGTCTTCACGTTGAGATGGAGGTCTCTGGGAGAGCTTTCACCATTTGATACTACGTTGAGCTGGGAGGTCTCTGGTGGACCAATGTCCTGAACTCGGCTCTCCCACCTCAGAGGCACAGGCCTGACACCCAGCCGGAGCACCAAGACCCTATCAGCCACATGGCTTTTGGGAAGTCTGAGGTCTTCTGCCAGCATTCAGTAGGTGTTCTGTAGGAGCTGTTCCACATGTAGACGTATTTCTGATGTGTTTGTGGTGAGGAAGATGATCTGCGCGTCTTACTCCTCTGCCATCTTGAAGGTCTCCCACTCCTTTATTTTTTATACTGTGTATGTATTTTTTTAAAGAGCATCACACTATATGCAATTCTTTTGTGAAATGTTCTTTTCACTTTATATTGTATTTCCAAGATTCATCCATATCATTGCATGTTAATTGATTTCATTAATTGTTACTGTGTCTTAAGTTTGCTTAGATCCTCATCGTTTTCAAAGAGTTTTCAGATGCACCACTAATTTGACACCCGCAGAATTGATTTCATCCTTTGGCCTAGGAGTTTATATGCATTCTTTGAAGTTGTGGAGGCTCAAGTTGGCTCCAGGTGCTTCAGGTTTGCTTAGAAACTCCAGTTCCTCTTGTTAGTGCTCCTCCACCCCAGACTTAATTGGCTCTGTAGTCCCTGCATGGGAGTAGACACTTTTGCCTCGTTCCCAATCTTAAAAGGAAACTCTTGAATCTTACATTAAGTATAATATTATCTATAGGGTTTTTGAAAATGCTTTTGATCAAGTTGAGGAAGTTCCCTTCTATTCCTATTTTTCTTAGCATTTTTATCATAAATGGGTGTTGAATTTTGTTAAATGGTTTTTATGCATCAATTAATATGATCATATGATTTTTCTTTCTTTTTTTATCCTGTTAGTGTGGTGGATTGCATTGATTGATTGATTTTGAAATGTTGAACCAGTCTTGCATCCCTGGAATAAACCTCATTAGGTCATTTTGTATAATTCTTTATACTGTTGAATCCTGCTTGTTCATATTTTATTAAGGATTTTTGCATCAATATTTATAAAGGATATTTATGTGGAGTTTGATTTTTCTTTTTATTGTCTTTGTCTGGTTTTGGTATCAGGGTAATATTATCTTCATAAAATGAATTGGTAAGTGTTCCTTCATCATCTACTTGCTGGAAGAGATTGTATGGAATTTGTATTAATTCTTCTTTAACCATTTGGTGGAATTCTCCAGTGAAGCAATTTGGGCCTTTAGATTCCTTTTTTGGGGGCAGAGAGATTTTCAAAGTTATGAATTTGTTTGCCTTAATAGCTATTGGACAATTCAAAGTATCTATTTGATATTGGATTAGTTGTTGTAGTTTATGTTTTTTAAAAATGTAGTTTATTTTGTCTAAGTTGTCAAATTTATTTTTATGGAGTTCGTTGTATTCCCTTATTCTGCTTTTGATGTCTGTAGGGTCTTGAATGAATCTCCTGTTTCACTCCTGATATTAGTAAGTTGTGTCTTCTCTTTTATTTGTTTTCAGTCTTTCTACAGACTTATCAATTTTATTAAAGTTTTCAAATGACCAGTTCTTCATTTCATTGATTTTCTCTATTATTTTTCTCTCTTTGATTCATTGATTTCTACTCTTTATTTTTCCTTCTTTCTACTTGCCTTGAGTTTATTTTACTCTTTTTTCCCACCCTAGGTTCTTCAAGTGGAAACTTAAATTATTGATTTGAGACTTTTCCTCTTTTCTAATGTATTCATTTCATGCAATAAATTTCCCACTCTTTAGCTGAGTCCCACAAATTTTGATGTGTTGTGTATTCATTAAATTTTTTTGTAATTTCCCTAGAAAATTCCTCTTTGATTCAGGGGTTATTTAAAGTAGTTGTATAATTTCTAAGTGTTTGTGGGTTATTCCTATTATATTTAGTTTGATTCCATTGTAGTCAGAGAATACACTCAGTCTGATTGCAATTATATTAAATTTGGGGGGATTTTTTAATGGACCATGATATAGTCTGTTTTTTGTGGGCTCTTGAAAGTATGTGTATTTTGCTGTTCTTGGGTGGAATGTTGTATAAATATTGATTAGATCTTGTTGGTTGATGGTGTTGTTCAGTTCTTCCATATCTTTGCTGTTTTCTGTCTAGTGGTTCTATCAGTTTTTGCAAGAGGCATGTTGAAGACACCAGATATAATTGTGGGTTTGTGTATTTCTCCTTTCAGTTCTGTCAGTTTTTTGTGTAACATATTTTGCAGCTCTGTTATTTGCTCCATACACATAAGATTGCTATGTCTTCTTGGTGGATTGATGATTTTTATCAGTGCATAGTAGTATCTCTTTCTGTGTCTGGTAATTTTCTTTTTTCTGAAGTCTGTATTATCTGATATTAATGTAGCCACTTGATTTCCTTTGATAGATGTTGACATGACATATCTCTTTTTGTTCTTTTACTTTCATCTTGCTTATACTGTTATATTTGAAGTGAGTTTGTTGATTGCTTATGGTCAGCATATAGTTTGATCATGGGGTGAAGGAAGGATGCTTCATTACTTCTGGGTAGGAATGGGAGTTTTGGCTTCCCATGTGATCTCCACTGATAACACAAAGGACTGGGGAAGGGTTAGTTACTGACTTGTGGGGGTGAAAGTTCCAGCTTCCCACTTGGCTTTCCCTCACACGTCAGGTGGAGTGTTGGGGTGACTCATAACAGCATTGACAGAGTGAAAGCCTAGGCTCTTCACTTGGCTGGTGCTGGTGTGGGTGTGGATGGGGCCGTAGATTTTTCTGTGGTGTTTGGCTGGAGTAGAGCTGTTATTGTCTAAAATTTTCTATCTTCTGGGGCTGGCCCTTTCCTGGTTCTTTGGCTAAAGAGAGCAGTCTTTTGTTGGAGCTTTTGTTTTTTGTCTGTGCCTGTTGTTATTTCTGACTTGCCAGCTTTTTCCTCTCCAAGTCTGGAGTACGTGAGGCAAAAAGGAAAGCCAGCATCTCACCACAGATCTCTAACCATTCTCTCTTCTCTCCATGTTTAGAGTCATATATTTGTTGTATATATAATGTCCAGGGTATTCAGCTATACTTAGTAGAAAGAATCCCTAGGTGGAATAGAAGTAGGTCTACCCTATTTTCCTAGATATGGAAGTCCATAACCTGCGTTTTAAACAGGATCTCTGGGATCTGTAGCTTTGGGTACACATGTTGAATAGCAAGGCTCTACATACATTAATTATCATTGTTTTTGTTAATACTGACATTCATTTTTGGAGTTTGGAAATGGAGTACCAAGTTACCCTTGTTGCAAATTTTCGATTTTGTTTTGTTGTACTTTATGCTAATTTTGAAATGAATTTCTCCCTCACTCATATTCATGATCATAAAATATTACAATCAAGTTTGAGACAACTCAGATTGACCAACGTCTTAACATGAAACAAATTATTAGCCAAAGTTTCCTGAGTCACTTAAGTCATTCTACAGCTGTCAACATGAGCTATTTATGAATAAAGAAATACTTTTACCCTTCATCTTGACTGTCTTTTGTGTGGCATATATGGTAATTATCACCATGAGAGCACTCACTAGCATATCTCCGATTTTTCTGTTATAGAGATTGGGGATTCACTAGAACTGCAAAATGAAAGAAGCAATACTTCCCTTGAATGGAATTCCATTTTTATACCTTCTTTTCTAATAAATATTGGGGAATGGACAAGATGACATTGTTAGATTCTTAACTTCAAAGAAATTTATTACCTGATCTAGTAGGTTAATTAGCTTATTTTGGTGAAAACAGTAAGAAAACCGTCTGCTTTTCATGGAAGCAAAAACTTATGAGCAACTTTTTTGTCCGAAAGCACTGTTTATGTGTCCTTAATATACTGTATAAACCTACAATGAATTGCTTTGCATGCTGTTAAAAGATATTTCACCAGGATCTTTCTGTATTTGGCATGTGTTCTGCAGTAACAGAGGATAACAGTTTATTTTCAGAAGAAAAATGATCAGTATGTCGTTTGTTTTTTATAGGCTTCTTTTCTCCTATGGGGCATGAAATTTTGGCTTTGGCAAAAACAAAAGATGCAGTGGAATTGAGAATGTATGAATATCAGAATATTTATGAAAACATTATTACTTTTTCTATTTGTCATTTATACTGTCAAGTCCCATCTCGTTTTTTCCTGGACCAGGATTTCCAGATGTGAAGTAATATCACTTTCAGAAACTCAATTCTCATTTCTAGGTCTTCTTTGTATTTATCTTAGGAATTTAAAGTATCTGCCTTATTTTGCATAATTTTTGACATTCCAGCTTCAAACTGAGGGAGAAGTGATCTCTATTGACAGCCTTCTTCATTGGGGGATGTTGGTTTCTCTAAGGCGGCGGTTCTCAAACTTTTTGACCTTGGAACTCTTATACTCCGAAAAACTATTGAAAACCTCAAAGAGATTTTGTTTATACAGGTTATGTCTGTCTACATTACCCTATCAGAAATTAAAGCTGAGGAAATGTTAAAATATTGATTTATTAGTTTATTTAAATTAACAATAAGAAACCCAATATATTGTTAACATAAACTTTTTATGAAAAATAACCATATTTTCAAAAGGATATTAGACAGAAGGTTGGCATTGGTTTTCATTTTTTTGCAAACCTCTTTAATATCTGGCTTAATGGAAGACTGCTAGGTTTCCATATCTGCTTTTGTATTTTAATGTGTTGGTTTGGGTTGAAGTATATGAAGAAAACTTGGTTTTATGAACATATGCAGTTGGAAAATAAAGTATTTTAATAGCCTTTTCAAATAATTGAGAATATTCTTTTATTCTGTCCTAAAACTCAACAAATAGTAACATTTTAAAGGTTAGTTGCAATGTGGAATCCGAAACCATATCAAGTATTTTTGTACTCTGTTACACCAAAATCCATGTTGTACTTTCAGTGGATCATTTAGCTATGTACGATCTTATAATTTCATGCATTGGTCATTTGGAAAATATTGGGTCCCTGAGCTATGAGATATTACAATATCAACATTTGTCAATATATTCACAGATAGAATCAGAAAAAGTCTTTTAGTGTTGGGAGGCTGTCAGGCTTACAGTGGAAGGTACAAGTACTCCAAAATTCTGATTTTCACTAGAAAGTTTGAATTTTATCATTGGCTACAAATCCTGTCAGTTGTTTTCCTTGAAGAGGCAGGCTCACTTTATTCATTTTCAAGATGTTTGCCAAATAGCCAAGTTTGAATAACCATAATTTATGTTCATTGTTATTTCAAGTGAAAATGATGTTCTGTGAAAAAAAGTGGTTAGTTCAAGTCACATCTTAAACAATTGCATAAGTGATCTTCCTTGCAATCTCCCTTATATTTTGGTATGTGATAGAAGTGTGATTATGGTTGTATACTTCCCATTATGTTACAGAATATTTAAAATTTCGTTGTTAAGGCTAAAGATTTAATAAAATTGTTACTGCTTTATCAGGACACTGTTAAGTTCAACTGGCTTTTTAAAAATTATTATTATTACTGTAAGTGTACAGAGATAAAGAATATCATGACTACTAGGACAGTTCGGTCCCAATGCCTAGAGTCATGCTAAGGTGCCAGAAGTTTCACTCACGGTAGCTTCTGCACCATCAGTGCAAATATCAACACAGTAAAAAGGCAAAAGCATCTGCATATTAAGATGAGAATAGTTTTGACCTTGCACACTCCTTTAAAAGAATGGGTCTCAGGACCCCCAGGGATACACAGAACGAACTTCGAGAACCACTGCTCTAAGTCATGGATGTATAGGATAATGCATATAATTTTTAAAAATGCTTACTGTTATATAATATTTTTCTTTTTTTGCTTTGAAATTTAAAGGAATTTCCAAAAAATAGTCTTGGTAATCCTCACTGTACCCCTGAGAAATACAGTAGGAGGCAGATAGAGTATCTGTCTGAGAGGTGGCGAAATCCAGTCAGTGTAGCTAAGCCATTGTGCCTGTGGCCAGGCACGAAGTCAGAGGGTATGCTGAAAGAGCTGGAATCCTGATTCAGAATGAAACCACCAGGAGAGCCAGTATCTGCCTGGACTAAAGTGATACTGAACGTGAGTGGAAACCAACTTGCTCCTCTTGTACACAAATTTTAAGTCTTCCCTAAGAAAAATTATCTCAAAAAATATGGCACACTGGGAATATTTGGAAAGGGTGGGCCTGAGAAATTTGTGTATGCCAACCATTGAGATGTGAAGGGTGACAGCAAGAAGGAGGAAGGGAAGCTGATTTTATTAGTGTTCTAATGTGTGCCACGTACTGTGCAAGGCACTTTATGTTACCTCACAACAAACCTGTGAAGTCACTATTGTCAGACTCATTTTAGAGATGATGACGTGGAGCCTCAGATGTTAACCAGCTAACCTGAGATGACATTGCTCCTATGGGTTGGAGTTAGAATTCAAACCATCTCGTTTCACTATAATATGGAATCTTTCACGTCAGTCTCCATGAGGCTCTTGGACTACACTGTTAACTGGTTAATAGTTACTATATCTGTCTTCTAAGCATATTTCTGAATATACAGTCAGCCCTCTATATCCACAAGCTCTGCATCTGCAGATCCAACCAACTGTGGGTAGAAAATATTCTAAAAAATTCTGGAAGCTTCCAAAAAGCAAAATTTGAATTTGCCATGTGCTGACAATTATTGACATAGCATTTACATTGAATTTACAACTATTTACATAGCATTTACAGTGTAGTAGGTATTATAAGTAGTTTAGAGATAATTATCCATCCCTGTATGGGAGGATATGTATAGGTTATATGCAGACTACATTTTATATAAGGGACTTGAGCATCCCCAGATTTTGGTATCCACACGGGGGTCCTGGAATCAGTCCTCCTCAGATACCAAGGGATGACTGTACATGCATACACTTCAGACATAATTTTTACCTTTCTGGAAAAAAACAATTTTGTATTTATTCATCCACTAGGGGGGGCAAGAGTGCTAACTTGTTATGTACGTAATGATTGAAGAGTGGGGTTTAAATTATGTGATTGTAAAATGATTTATAATTATGTATGTACTGTAGATTTGCATATGGAAGATTCTGAACAGTTATCTGATGGTTGTTCCTGGTAAGAAAGATGCTGTGCTATCTTCTTATTGAAACCCAGGAGACTGCTTCCCCCGCTCTCCACCCCTCCAAGTATGAAAATAGATGACGTATACTTGAACGTAAAAGTGTGACTGGGAGTTCACGGGAAGGATCAGGTGATGTGGAATGGCAAAATTAGCAGTCATCCAAGTCAGGAAGATTCAAATTCTAGTCTCAAGTTCGTTTGTTTGTTTGAATACATGCAAATTTTAACATTATTAGTTTAACTTTCTTATGTTCTGTTTAATCAGTGGTGTCGATACAACTTTCCTAAGTCATCATTTAAGCCTTAAAGGAAAGTATTACATGCCTTTTTGTACTTGGACAATGCTTTTATTAATCATTATTTCTTACTCCAGATCTGTCATTTAAGTATGGCTAGATATGGAGATTTCCTTAACATACGCGATATATCTAGCTCCTCACTTAATAATTGTGAGGAAGTACTTTTTAAAAAAAAAGAAAACTGTGAAATAATTATATATTTGCTATTAAAGTATTCATGTTTGGAAATAAATGTTGGCTATTGTCCTGATTTATTGTTCCTTAAGACGCCTATAAACTTGGGATGATGATTACTGTGAAAAAAATTAGAAATTTTGTGAGCATCATAACCATGTGAATTGTGAAGCTTTGCCAACCAGATTCTTATCTGTATACTATGTATATTTTTTCATTGAGTTAGAGTTTGTAAATGAGACGGTCTAAAATCGTTTATCATTTGACTATTTTTAGATACAATGAAGACTTTTCTTGAGCTCTACATAAGGGGCTTTTTTTCCAAGCTCTGAAAATCTCTGAAGGATTAATGAAATAATATATCTTTACATGATTCTGATTTTGAGAAGGTATGGCTGTTGGAGCAAAATGGTCCAGGGATCATAATCTTCTTTGTTCTGATAATATAGGCCATGTGATGTTGGGATAGAGTTACATCTCCTGGAACATTCGGATGTAATTGGACTGCAGGGTTGCTGTGGGGTGGTAGCTGCTGAGGATGCAAAGATGAGTCACTAGTTGTTTCTTCAAGGATGATAGCCCAGTACAGTGGGAGCACTGTACAAGTAAGCAAACAATTATAATGAGATGTGGTGAGGGCAGGAATGAAGTGATGCAAACTTGCTACTATGGCATCACCTAAAGGGATCCCATCTTCGTCTGGGACACATGCCGTGAAGATGCTTCAGAGGAGGTAAGGCTTGACCTTAAAGGACAAGTAGATATAGAATTTAGAGAGCCGGAAGGAAGGGAAAATCTTAAGCAGAGGAAATAGCAAGTCATGGTGGAAGAAGATAGTGTGACTCTTTTCAGTTGTAAGAGTATGGAGTTAAGATAGGATAACTCAGGAGAGTAAGCTGGAGATCTACAATTGGCCCGACACCAGTGTATCCTTGAGTATGTATGAATAAGTTTGGAACTTAATAATAGGAAGCCATTCATTGCTTTTGTGTAAGGAGTGATATGATATTGTGTTTTGGGAGAATCACTGGCACAGCATTTGGGAGAAGTTAGAAAGAGATTCAGTGCGAAGTAATGTGGTCTGAGATAAGGTTGTGGTAGTAACACTTGAGATGGTGGTCAGCAGAATCCAGGGGTAACTAGGTATAGGATTAACAGGAAGGAGTGAAATCCAGAGGTTTGTAGGAGTTTGAATCTGCTGACCGGGCAATTGGAAATTGGACCTGAAGAGGCTGAAGGAGCGTGACTGTATGGAAAAGAGAGGAGAGGAACAAGCTTTTTTGAGGGACTTTGAGCTGGGGATAAAGATGAAAACAAAATAAAACACAACTTTGAAACGATGTTTGAGTACTTTTAATGTACCAGGGATACAGTAATATTTTTAATGTATTTAATTCTCTCAGTATCCCCTGGAGGTATTACCATCTGTAATTGACAAATGGTGAAGCAGGATCAGAGAGGTCACATAGCCAACCTCAGATCACAAAGCTGGAAGTGCTGGAATTTGGAATTGAGTCTAGATCTATCTGATCGTAAAATATTAACCTTTTCCCATTCGGTTACTTTGGGAATCATCACAGACAGCTATAATTGAAGCGATGGGTATACACGGAAATGTTCTGGAGGAGTATGTAGACAGAGAAGAGACGATGGCCAAGGATAGAACTTGGGCAAGTAAATTAGACTGAATGGAACCCACCAGGGATATATAAAAGATGCAGCCAGAGAGGTGGGAGGGTAACTAGAAAAGGCATTGCATTCAAGATAAAGTCATTAGAATCATCATTCAAGGCTTTCATTCTCTCTCACCCCTTATCCCGTCCACCAGCAAATTCTGTTGGCTCTGCCTTCAGACTATATCCAGAATCTGACCATGTCCTCCTGTCTAAGGCGCTCAAATTTCCTATGTTCTAACAGGATTTCCTGCATCTGTCCCTGTTCCCTTACTCTACCCAGCAGTCAGACCATTCCTTTTAAAATGTAGATCAGGTTGTCACTCCTCTGCTCAGAACCATCCTGTGGTCTTCCTTGTCAATCAGAATATAATCCAAACTACCGCTGTTCACAAGGTAGCCAAGACTCTGCCACATGCTGCCTCTCTAATTCCTTCTCCTACAACCTCCCCCAGGCCACATTCCAGCCACAAGCCAAGTATGCTCTCTTTCTGGACCCTTCCATTGATTGCCTGCCTGAAACACTTCCCTGGCAGATCTCTGTCCCTCTATGCGAGAGAATTTCCCCAACCAACCTGTCTGAAATAGCACCTTCCATTATCATATTCCACTTCTTCGTTGCCTTTTTGTTTTTTTGTTGTTGTTGTTTTCTTTTTTTGCGGTACGTGGGCCTCTCAGTGTTGTGGCCTCTCCTGTTGCGGAGCACAGGCTCCGGATGTGCAGGCTCAGCAGCCATGGCTCACGGGCCCAGCCACTCCACGGCATGTGGGATCTTCCCGGACCGGGGCATGAACCCGTGTGCCCTGCATCAGCAGGCGGACTCTCAACCACTGTGCCACCAGGAGAGCCCCGTTGCCTTTTTCTTCATAAGAGTTTTCATCACTGGATGTATTAAACTTATTTATTTGCTTTGTGTTAATTGCCCCTAGAATCTCCACTCACGCCCAAACTTCATGAAGGTAGAGATTTTGCCTTTTTTAGTTCACTCTTATATCCCCAAGATCTAGAATATAATAAATACTCAGCAAATACTTGGATGAATGAATGCAGTGAGACTGGCTGTAACAAGTAAATCAAATAAATCAGATCATCCTCCCTCCATATCCCCCATTTAACCCTCCCACCCCAGTAGTCTCCCATTACTGTCAGAATAAAATCCAAACTTCTTTCCGTGGTCTCCAGGCTTTCCCTGGTCTGGACTTTGGCGGAGACTGACCCCTAGTCTTGCCACTTCTCCCTGGTTGACTACATTCCGTCCACATTGGCCTTCTTGTTCTTCCTGGAACTTGATAATAAGCTCATTTCTTCCTCTTGCTGCTCCCTCTGCTGGCTCTTCCTTCTGCATGGTTGGCTCCTTTTGATCTTTCAGATCTTTGCTCAAGTATTGCTTCTGCAAAATAGCCTCTCTAGACTACCTTAAAGCAGTCCTCCCAATGCTTGTGCCTGCACCCCAGCTCTTCCCAAGACTGGCTGATTTTGATCACTGTCATTGTCACTGACTCAGCAATATTGCTCATTTATCTGCTGATTAATATTCTCTCTCTCAAGCCGGATTGTAAACTTCATGAGGATGGGGGCTTTTTCTGTCTTACTTGCCGTCATATTCCCAGCACCTAGAAGGGAGTGCTTGGATTCTCTTAGAAGCCCAATACTTAGAGGATAAATGAATGAAATACTTCTGCCACTCCTGTGAAGGTGGCTTACTGTTGCTGTGAGTACTTGAATCCTCTTTTGGGGACACACAGTTTAAATAAATACCTAAAACTTCTAGGATGAAGTTTATGCAGTTTGAACATTCAGTAATGAGACTACCTTTCAAACTGGCTCATGGAATTCCGGTACATGACTTTATAGAGATTCTTTTTTTGCAAATTCTTGGGAACCCAAATCTCTCAAACTGTCAGAATGTTGTAATTTTATTTTTAGTTGTTGCCAGAAGTATTTTACTGAATTAGATTGCTAGTTCTTCAAGGAGACTGAGTACCATATTCTCTTTTGTATCTCTAGCATCTTACCCAGAGTTCAGCACAGAGCAGATGTAGATGTTCAATAAATGTTTATCAATGGTAATTTTTATGATTTACATTTAAAAATTTAGAATTTCCTGTAAAATATTTCCAGTGTTTTTTAGGTTTCAGAACTGAGCCTTCCCCCACCACCTCTAAGAAGCTTAACCTTTAAGAAGTGTTTGGTTACTGACAAACTGTAGAAGAGGAATGACGGAGTGCTATCCCATACTAAATTTAAATTCTGTCCACCATACTAGAGAAACAGAGGGGACCTACAATCATATATTCACTGACTGTAAACTCCCTATTTGGATGAGGTCGGGGTGGAGGCAGGGAAAGGCTCTGTGGCCCAGCATCCTCTTTACTCTTATTTTCTTGCTGATAAAACAGCCAGTGTTCAGTGTGGCTCCAAAAGTTTTGGTTTGGGGATTAAAAAAGCGAGCAGCAGGTAGCTGTGACGCAGGTTTTGCACAGTCACTGAGCTGCACACACCTTAAGCCAACATGACCAGTGAAAGGTGGCAGTGTTTGAACTGAATCTGTGCTTTTTCGATGGAGCAGCACCTTTTCAATAAAAGCACATTTATACTGACTCCTTAAGAAGTTTAGACTGGAGGGTTGTCTCCAGAAACTTGCCCCCCTTCTGCCAAGCCCCATTTGTTTGTCTTGGCAGCCTGGCTGTGTCTGCTTGGCTGGTGCTAATGCTGGGATGTTAAATTGATGAAACACAGAGCGCTTGATCCTTTTCAGGGAGGCTTCTATGTGGTTAATGGAAGGGTAGAGCTCTTTGCTGCTAGCCACCTGTAACTGGCCAAGTTAAAAAAAAAAAATAGATGCGGAGATGTGGAAGAGGAAATTTTTCTTTTAAAAAAGTCTCATCAAATACTTCATTTTTGTTTGTTTGTTTGTCTGTTTTAATATCCAAACTAGATTTAAAAACACTTAAAACGAAAGAAAAAAAATCACCTAAATCCCACCACTATTTTTAGACAGAGGCTATGGAGAATGGATACTCTTGTAGTTAGAGATTTGGGAACCTGTGGGAAGATACTTCGTTAGAATAATTATCCCTGCTCTTCAGGATGGCTTTTGTCTCACTTCTTCTTTGGTCTAGTTAGGATGTTTTTCTTTAATTGATTGCAGTGTATGATGCTACTTGGTATAAATATTCAAGCATAGATAACCTGACAGAAATATGAAGGGGGCTTGGCTTTTTGAGAGTTTGGGCATTTCAGAGCTACGGACCAACTACCTGTGTAAAATGCAGTCGTGTTCGTCTGGTGTGCTTGGGATTAGGCTGCCCTTAGTCTTCATGACTATTGATTGTTCCAGAAGCCATGGGCCATGACTAGACTTTTTAGAACCAACAGCACAGAAAGGAAACAAGTATAAATCATCTCTCTGGTTTACATTTCTCAAGAGGGATTAGTAATATTGCTTAAGTTGTTACAGGTGTTGATAGACCCCTGGGGTTGGTGACTTTATCAACCCCTCACTCTATTCAGGCTTTTGCTTAAACCTCCTACCTCTCAGAAGAGTCAAAACAGCAGACCCCTCACCCCAGCCACTCTTTAACCATTTCCTTGCTTTACTTTTTCATAGCAGTTATCATGATCTGAAATTATATTTGTTTTTTTTAATTTATATCTCCTCAACTGCAACGCGAGTTCTGTGAGGACAGGGATTATTTTCTTATTCGCTGCTTAACCTTCAGTGCTCAGAAGAGAATACAAGATATAGTAAGTGCATGATAAATGTGTGCTGAATGACTGAATAAATAAGAAAGGGAAAGGAACAATAAAGGATGAACTAGAGAAAGGAAATAAGGCCTGTTTCCCCGATAATATCATTCAGCATGTCACTACTTGAACCAGGACAGGCCAGTCTATCAATCTTGCACATGTGAAATGTTTATTAGTACTTTTAATAAAACTTTGAGTGAAAACTGGATTGCATGTAGCAAACATATCAGTTAGCCCAAGTAAATGAAGTTATTAAAATCAGCCAAAGATCAGGGAATATGAAAACATTTCATTGCATGGTTGAACTGAAGGATTGAGCAGAGAAATTAGATTTGTTTGAATAAAGGTGTTAGAAGAGTATAAGTTTGGGGACTTCCCTGGTGGCACAGTGGTTAAGAATCCGCCTGCTAATGCAGGGGATACAGGTTCGAGCCCTGGTCCGGGAAGATTCCACATTCCGCAGAGCAACTAAGCCTGTGCGCCACAACTGAGCCTGTGAGCCACAACTACTGAGCCCACGTGCCACAACTACTGAAGCCTGCATACCTGGAGCCCGTGCTCCGCAACAAGAGAAGCCACCACACTGCAATGAAGAGCAGCTCCTGCTCGCTGCAACTAGAGAAAGCCTGTGTGCAGCAACAAAGACCCAACGCAGCCAGGAAAAAAAAAAAAAAATGTGTATGAGTTTGGAACTTTTGCCATTGGTCATAAGAGTACATTTAAAATTCACTTGCCTACAAGACCCTCTCTTTTAAAGGGGGTAGGTTTGTCAATTTCAGAATCTCTATGAGTTGCTTATACTCATTCTCTGAGTATAGTAGCATTTATGTGCTGCTATAGCACATGTTGCCACAAACAGATGGAATTGACAGAAGAAAATCTCTCCTGTCCACTAAAGAAAAGTGTTTAAAGGGGATGTTTGATGAATAACAGATGGCATGAGAAGTAGCTTGTCAAATTAAGATTGGTGATAATGAATTAGCACCCTCTAATTAACTTCCACTCTAGGTCCACTTTTTATATGATTTAGATCACTGTATTTCATATTTTCTATTTCATATTTTTATATATTAACTTTTTACCATGAAGGTCTATCTGTTTTGTTTTACTGTCTTCCTAATGGTTGTATTGTATTTCATCAAATTGATATGTTAGAGTGAGACTGTATTGAGAGCAAGGCTCTCTGTGTTAGTTAACGATGCGCCTGGCATGTAGAACATGTTCAAGTTGTGACTGTTGATTTTAATTGAATATTCCAAATTTATTTAGCCTTTGCTTTATGACAGGACATCTAGCTTCTTTCTGGTTATTGATTTCATATGTAATGATGCAGTGACTATATGAGTGCCTATGGCTTAATGCTTCTTTTGACTCATGGTCTTACAATAAATTCCACAGGGAGATTTCTCAAAGTTTGTGGACATTTTTATATCTCTTGATTGTGAATGGGTGACATCATTTTGTAATGGTGCTTTCCAGGTTTGAATATTCATTTGATCTTATAAAATAAACGGGTTTTTTTACCTTATCTAGCATGAGTAGTGGCAATTTCTTCTTTCTGACACAGTACAGCTAAAAGTATTCTCCAAATTTAGGTATAGGTAACAACTTATTTTAACCTTCTTTTTAATTCTAAGTCTGTTTTTTGTATGGCTTTTATTAATATATGATTTTGTTATAAATTATGTGTCTCAGTTTTTCAAGGAAATGATAGATCTTTGAGCTTGGACACTCATTAATTAATTATTGTTGCTAACTTAATTTTTAAAAATCTTTCTTCATGTGAGGTCTCTAAAACTTTGGCATTCCTAAAGCTCTTTTTCTCCTGTCCCTCAGCTTTTTGAAATTCTGGTGGCTTTTGAAGTTGTTTCAAATTGTTAACACACACACATATTCATATGATATATGGTACATAATTATCATTCTTTACACAGCTCAGTTACTCTATAGAGGAGCAAGATAAACTAGAAAATCCATCCTGAGCAGCTCCAATAAACAAGAAAAAAAAATCTGTTACTATTTAAGATGACCATATCTGTTTACAAATTAGCTAATGACCAGTAAATAAATAAATAAATAAGGAGATACTCTTGATACTAAACTTTTTGTTTTTTTTGGCTCTGTTTAAAAATTTGGAATACTAAAATCTTCCCCTGATAATATAACTTTATGATAATAGTGTTATTATTGACATTAGGATGATAGCTGTTAGTAATAAGTATAATTTGAGATTTTTTTATGTGCAAGGCACTGGATTTCTTTTGCATTTTCTCATTTGATCCTATTATTATCTTCTTCTCACAGATGATGAAAGTGAAGCTTTGAGAAACTAACTGAAACTTTTTCTAGAGGTGGATGCAGTGTCCACCTATCAGACTTGGGTCTGTCCAGCTTTAAAACTCCATTTTCTTAATCTTGATGCTCTGCTGTATACATTGGTTTTGATCATTTGCATTTATCCCTAAGTATTCTTTTCAAAAATATTTCTGATTGTGTGGATTTGTATGACCATCTCAGAGTTGAAATATTAAGTAAATAGATTTAAAATTTTTTATCCAAAATGTTCTTGATGACCAGGTATTGATATACACTGGGAAAGCCATCTTCCAATATCTGCACAGTTACTAGTTCTTACTAAGCTTTACCCCCCTGGTTTCAATCTGTTCTCTAATCCTAGGCTTATTCCTTAAACAGAGTCCTCATCCTTCATCAAACTCCAAACTTAATCAAATTAAAGTGGTTTCTGGTCCTGAGCATTTGTAATACATTCATTATCTAATAGTAGTTTTGATGTTCAATGGTTTACAGTGTACAAAGCACCTCTGAAAAGTTAAAAGGACTTTTTGTATACAAAGCTGTGTTTCACTAGCATTTTTCTTTAATATTTCCTATGTTTTGCCAGTTTTTAGCAATTGATGCCCTATGGGCAGTAAACAAACTGAGCTTGATAACATTGCATCATTTGTGCTCACCGATTTCCAATAGAATATTTAAATGTTCCTTCAAGGTCCTTGTTACATTTAGCCCTACTCTTAATGAAAATGGTATGGCACAAATAAGCAGAAACCCTTTCTGGTATCTGGAGTTAGTCACTAAAGCACCTATTTGTAATCACTATCATTAGTTACTTTAGAAGTTATTAACCTGGGGACCATGGAGAGGGCTTCGGGGTATCTTAGAAAAGCCTGGAGTGTGAAAAAAAAGTGTCATAGGATGATTTTAAAAAGAGTTCATAGTTTTCATCATTCATTCAGTTATTCATTGAATCATCATCCACTCAAATTCCACAAAAGAAAACTAGATTGAAAGAAAGTTATAAAACATTCATATTCTCAAAACCCCATCTGCATTTATTTAACCACTTACACCTTAGTATCAGACCTTTTAGATACCTATTTTGACCATTTTTCTGTTCCTATTCTTTTGTCAATTTCTTATGCTTAACTTTAAGCATTCTTTTGATTGCTGCTGTTTTTGTTTTTAAGGCAAGGAGGGCATGGACGTTTGGTCTATGCTTGTTTTTAATTAACATCATGATCAGTTTGTCTCTAGTTGCATAAGTGGCTGTATTTCAGAGAGAGGGAGACAGGAAGAGAGACAGAGAGAAAAAGAGAGGGGGAGAGAGGCGTAGGATGGTGGTGGCGAGAAAGAGAGACTGATTGACTATAATTTGGAGAATGGAGGCCTCTGGGATGGTTGGCTGATGTGAACTTGGATATTTGAAACCTGTTATTTCAGTGATGTACATTCTAATAATCTTAAATACAGCCCTAGGATTCCCTCTTCCCTCCTGACAGTAAGAAAATGAATGTATCCATTTATTTTCTCATCACCATGAAGGCCACTATCTCCACCTCCAAATATTACCAGCCTTGGACTCACTCATTAAAGCTCTGCTCTCTTGTCAATCTGGGATAGACTTTAGTCACTGACACAGTCAGTCAGTGACAGGGACTCCCTGTCATTTGTGGTTCTTGCTCTTCACTTTGTATCCTCTCTCCCAAAGATGAATCACTGTCTTTCTGTAATGGTCTGTTGAGATAATGAGTATTTCATGAACAAAAAAGCAGAGAGAGTATGAAAGAAGGACATGAAGTGTGCTGTATGTTTTAAGGATAAATGTTGGTTTTGAATCAGTCTTTCATGATTCTGAAAGAAGACAGTACTATATAGTAATGAACAGCCAGGCTGTAGGATCTGTTGATCTTAGACCTGCCACTGCTTAGCTGTGTCATCTTTACAACTCAGGGTAAAATGTAATAGTCGTGTGTCTCCAGGCTGGGGATAGAGCAGGCAACATAGTTAGCATGTAGTAAGTCCTCAATAAATATTTGTTTGTTTTTTGGTGACATGGAGGCATCTTTTGATGTCTCATGGCTTTAGTGACTTACTGCTTTCCATTTAAAGCAAAACAACCACTTCTATTTAAAGTAAAACATCCAACAATCTATATTAACTAATTCCAGAAGCATGTAATATCTAATTTGGAGTAGCTCTCATTCCTCTCTGCCTGCCTAGATCCCAGATCACTGAGCATTCCAAACCTGTTAAAAATAAAATTGGTTTTGTTCCCTCATATTGCAAGTGAATTAGAGTGTTATTACTGTTGTGTATGTGTTTAATGATTTTCAGCCTGTGAAATTAAATGATTTGTCTCGAATCTTTGCTATGTTCTGCCAGTTTCTTGTAAGTAATGTCTATCAACAATGAGCAAGCAGAGCCTGATAAAATTCATTCACTAATGTAGGACATTTCGGGTTACTAGAAAAAGCATTCTTCATTTATTAATTTTTGTTGTTCGGTATAAATGTAGCACATCTTAATTTCATTTTGCATTTAGAAGTGCTAAAAAAACTTTAAACATATTGTAGAAGGAGAAAAAATGCACACACCCCTACAACTCAAAGATCTCTACTGTTTACATTTTGGGTAATTTCCTGCCATGGTTATTTCTACCTTTTAAGACAGTTATCTTACATTACATGGCATTTTGAATACGTTCACTTGAGTGAGTGGCTCAAGGACTTTCTTCTGTCTTGATCCTTTGAACTTCCTCCTTGTGTTGGCTTAGAGCACTACACAGGCGTGCCCTGTTTAAAAGCAGAACAAGTGAAGAAGCAAATAAAGTATAAATAATGAACCAAGCATACAAGAGGAGCCTACCATTCTAAGCACCATGTATGCAGAAAATGCACATTTTCTCCACAGTTTCTCTCCAAGGGGTGGTGTAGCAGGGAAGGTAGGGATAATGAGGACATGAATGCTGGTAGGGATAAGTGAGTGCCTTTGTAAGTGAATTATCAGCATTTTCAGCAGATCTAGCTACTTCTAAAAATCATTTAGAAATGATTTAAAAGGTTTTTCTCTTTAGCTGTAGGATATAGCGGATCTTTAAGCAACGCACTATGGACATTGCTTTGTAGAGGATATATTAAAGTCAGGGGTGGATTCAGGTTTTGTGGGGTCTGAAGCTTGTATAAAATTAGGTACAATACTGATTATTTGGCACGAGAAAAAGAATCATAAAAATGACAAACTTGATAAAGCTGACAAATATTACTAACATTTGAAAATGCAGAAGCAGCACAGTGTTCTTATTGTGACTGTTTGACATATTTCTGTTTTTTCCTCCACTTTTTAGCTCCCAAACTTTAATTGCCTCTTTATTTATCAATGATTCTGCAATATCACTTTTGTAGAGAATATGGAAAGTTGTCAGATTTTCTTTTAGCATGGTTGATCAGAACTAGTATTTTATTAATGATAACTGAGAAGCATACAACATGTGCATACAGTCATCTTTATTGTTTGTAGTACTGCCATTGGGTTGTGCCTTACAAAGGAATTCAATCTCATACATTTCTCATCATAAAAGAAAAAATCAGTACATAGTGTTCATAATTACATATGTTGAATTATGTAGTATATTTCTGATGGGTGAATTTCCATATTGAGCAAGCACTGATGAAAATCCATTCCTTCAGTTAAAATTTTACACATCTGAGGGTTGGGAGAATTTTCTGCAGTCCAGATTCTGTCTTCATGCATTTCAAACCCTGTTTCTCCTCCACTATTCCTATGTAGCCGGGCCAAGCACTGTTTACTGTTTCTATCTTTGTTTCATCCTCCTAGTGCTATTAACATCCCTCTTCTGGTCTTCCTCAATCTATATTTTATTAACCTAATTTTTAAACTAAAGTGATATTATCTAGGACAAAGCCTACTGACTAATAAGAACAACAGTAATAGCAGCTAAGAAGTGTGAAGTGCTCCGTGTCAAGCTTGTGCTGAGGTGCTGAGCCAGCAATTCCTGAAGCAACTCTCTAGGCTGATTGCTGTACTGATCCTAATTTTACAGACAAGAACGCTGAACCTGCTGGAATTTCTACTCAGGTCTGTCAGACTCCAAAGCTTGTGTTCCAAACCATTACAAACCTTTTCAGCAATTTACACTTGTGGTGGGGTGGTTTGAATCCAAAACATGACCTTACATTTCCATTAGTATGAGTATATTAATAAAATATTAATAATATAATTACACTAATTCATACTATATATTTTCTAATCACAATTCCCCATACCCTTGGCTTTTCTTAATTTAGTCGTTCTAGCCCTTTCGACAACAAATCATTTTATAACAAATTATCTGTAAAACCAAAAATGTTCAGGTCAAAGCAAATTATTAGGATAAAATTTAATATTTCAGAATTCTGTGCAATAAGGTATTACTTTGTAATAAAAGATCCAACACTTAATTCAAAAAATTAGTACCACAAAATAAAATGGCCAGTCCTTATGAGTTGAAATATAGAATTTACTTATTTCATCAATATTTTAATTCAAAATGCTTTTAGTCATTGTGAATGAGCGTAAAATATTAATTTTCCTCGTCTTTGTTGTAAAAGTTCAGAAGTGTGTGTGTCTACGCGTATTCCCACCTTTGCCAAGCAAATTGGCAAAGTTAATACAACCTTAAAGTAAAAAATCTATCCAGTTCTTCCTTTTCTCACTGTTGAATGAGAAGTTTGCTGTTTTTGGAGGAAGGGAGTCTCTCTTTTAACTCCTGAAGCTCAGTTGGTACTTTACTTAAACTTAACTATCATGACAACCATTCCTAATGAGTTTGCTCTCTGGTCCTTGTTTTAAAACACTTTTTTCACAAGCAAAGTGGAAGAAAATCAACAAGTACCAGTCTTAAAGACTATATACTGGGACCATACCACTTTGTGTTTATATTACTTGGCTGTTCTCCAAAGGGTAATTATGGTCTTATCTCATTTTAAATGTTTATTAAAGATTTATCTCATTTTAAATGTTTATTAAAGATATTAATATACAGATTTATCTCATTTTAAATGTTTATTAAAGATATTAATATGCAGGGATTCTGGAGCCAGATGCTTGGATTTGAATCCAACTTCCACCACACACTAACTGTGTTTACCTTTAAGTGATTTAACATTTTTGTGCCTCAGTTTCCTCATCTGTCTGACATGGATAACAAATAATGCTTATCTATTGGATTGTTAGGCGACTTGCATTTGTAAATATATGTAAATACTTGGAACCCTGAACATTACACACTAAACTCTCAATAAATCTTATATGCTATTTTTTTTTTTTTTTTTATTTTGCGATACGCGGGCCTCTCACTGTTGTGGCCTCTCCCATTGCAGAGCACAGGCTCCGGACACACAGGCTCAGCGGCCATGGCTCACGGGCCCAGCCGCTCCATAGCATGTGGGATCTTCCCAGACTGGGGCACGAACCCGTGTGCCCTGCATCGGCAGGCGGACTCTCGACCACTGCGCCACCAGGGAAGCCCCTTAGCTGCTATTTTTAACAGCAGGCAGACTCTGTAGCTACTGGGTGGAATAATTCAAGATGTGTTAGGAATGGTTCTCTGACTACAACTATTTCTACTACCAACATCCATGGGATCTGCAATGATATTATTAAAGATTCTTCAGGAACTTCCTAATAAATGCAGATTCTCCTCAGAGGGATGATGTCATTATTTCTGCATTTTTGGACGTATAATTAACATATTAATTTCAGGTGTACAAGTTTCCATATTTGTGTATCTTGCAAAACGGTCTGTTACTATACATAGTTACAATTTTCTTTTCTTGTGATGAGAACTTCTAAGATCTACTCTCTTAGCAGCTTTCAAATATGCAATACAGTATTATTATCTATAGCCACCATGCTGTACATCACATCCCCATGACTTATTTACTATATAACTGGAAGTTTGTATCTTTTGACCCCCTTCACCCATTCGTTCACCTCCCACCCCCCTGCCTCTGGCAGCCACCAGTCTGTTCTCTATGAGCTATTTTTCTTTTTTTTTTAAGATTTCATATATAAGTGAGATCATACCATGGTATCTGACGTTCTCTACCTGTTTTCTTTAGAATGTTAATAGGTAGTAAGAAAAATGAAATGAGGAAATGTAATAAAACAGAGCAAAGGTTTGTAGTCAAGTATGTTTAGGGAGCATTTGGTTAAGCACCCAGGTTTCTTTTACAGTAGGACTCTTCGGATCTTTTGATATACAAATGTAATAGCAAATTTCTAAGTAGAGTCAAAGTACACAGCAGTAGATTCAGGGGCATTTCTCACTCCCCTGGCCCCTCTCTGACCTTCTTTCAAGACCGTTCTTCATGTTTAGTGTTCTTTGAGATAAAATCTGTTATATTCCTTAGGAGATCATCAGCTTGAAACCTGGTAGAACAGTATTTGGCAATTTGACATGGACAAGTAGTTGCAACCAAAATAGTGGTTTCAGGTTGTGGGAGAGGCTCTGAAGAAGGTGGTGGTGCGAAGCAAGGGAACCTGTGTCATTTGGTAGAAGTGTGTGGCTAAAGACCGCTAAGACCGACTATGCTACAAAGACCCCATCGGCTCTGATGCATAAAATTGGCTCAAGCCTACATATGTATTTTGAGAACTGTAGGCCCCTGGACCAGTACTGAATTTGACTTATTAAGAAATTTAGTTGAAAGACTGAAGCTGTTTGCTGAGGCAGTTTGAACAGGAGGGCCTGGTGGACTCCTGTGCTAACATGCTGTCTGGCCAGGTATGGCAGCTTAAGCAAACAGTTTCATTTGGAAGCAATTTGAAATGCAAAATACCTGAGTTCTAGCTTGTACTTCCTCAAGGTAATTGGGACAATTTTGTTTATGAGAAGGATAAAGATCAGTTTTATGGAAATAATAATATCCCAAATATGTTCATTGACTGGTATACATGCTATGACTATATTTACTTAATTATTATGTTGTATTACATTATATTCTATTAATTATATTAATACAGAAAATATATTATAAATGAATATATTATAACATGACTCTATTGTTATAGATGATACTTTGCAGATGATAAAGTTTATTGCTGGCCAATACTTTTTAAGATTTCAAAGCACATGCTTTTATTTTTGTAGTCAGTTTCTGTTTTTATAAATATGATTCCCTAAATAAAAGGAAACAACCCTTAAACTTTAAAAGTATTGTTTCTCGGGCTTCCCTGGTGGCGCAGTGGTTGAGAGTCCGCCTGCCGATGCAGGGGACACGTGTTCATGCCCCGGTCCGGGAGGATCCCACATGCCGCGGAGCGGCTGGGCCCGTGAGCCATGGCCACTGAGCCTGCGCGTCCGGAGCCTGTGCTCCGCAACGGGAGAGGCCACAGCAGTGAGAGGCCCGCGTACCGCAAAAAAAAAAACAAAAAACTATTGTTTCTCTTTAAAACTTCCAATAATGCCCCATTTACATATGAACATAATGGTGGCATATATTGCCTTCAACATGCATAATTTATTTATGAAAAATATTTTTAGAAATATATTGGGTTTGGGTTTGGGTTTCATTACTTTGAAATTTTGGAAAATATTTGGAACCAGTTAGTGTACCAAACTTTCTTCCCCCCAGTATCATTCTATTTTTGTATCTGTAGCTACAAATTTCTGGGTCTGAAAAATGTTCAATTTATGTCATAAAATAGTGCTGGCCTTATTTCTAAATATACTGGCATTAGGATAGGACTAGCTTTTCCACGAGTGTGTCCACACCTATCTTTTAAATGTTTGGTTTCATATAGTTTCTTTTGATTGCCAATCTACTTTACTTATGATTTGCTACCATTTTGGAATCTGTCAGTAAAAATGACCTCAGATATTATTGAGTAATCTGTGCCATTCTTTTCCTATTATCAACTATTCTGTTTTTTGTTTTGCTTTTTTTTTTTTTCCCCCTGACATCTGTTCTGAGTAGCTCAAATTCACTTTAGACAGGCAGTCACTTTGTGCTAAATGCTACTTGACCTTCAAGAATTCGTAGATCCAGCCAGGATTGGGTCAGACTTGATCCTCTCCAGTTTTAGATATCTGGCCAACTTCTCTGGCCAGAATTAGGCTCTGACACTCTTAAAGGTCTGTAGATGATTTTATAAAAAGTTATGCTGTCCTTTCACTTGTCTGCAGTCTGTCTCTTCAGTGGAAATAATGGAAATTGTGTGTTAGTGCTATTTTCTTTTGGAACATCTTATCTGATGGCAGTTTCTTTTTGCTTGTCTTCCTCCTTCCCTCCCTCCCCCCACCCCTTCTCCCTCCCCCCCTCCCCCCCCCCCCCCTCCTCCCACCCCTCCTCCCTCCCTCCCTCCCTGTCTCCCTTTCTCCCT
>NW_020838003.1:1532555-1543367 GCF_003676395.1 Aethalodelphis obliquidens | reverse complement strand
CACGGGCTTAGTTGCTCCGTGGCATGTGGGATCTTCCTGGACCAGGGATCGAACTTGTGTCCCCTGCATTGGCAGGTGGATTTTTATCCACCGCACCACTGGGGAAGTCCCCCTTCCTTCCTTCCTTCCTTCCTTCCTTCCTTCCTTCCTTCCTTCCTTCCTTCCTTCCTCTTTCTCTCTGTTCACTTCCTCTCTCCCTTCCCTTTTCCTTTCTTCCTCTTTTTATTTCTCTCTCTCCCCATCCCTGCAACACTCCTTCTCTTATTCCTCTTGTTTCTTCTTTTTCTGAGGGTCGTGATGGATGGAAACATTCATACTGTTTTGTCTATCTGGTCCCTCTTGCTGGCACCCTTATGAAAGTATCTCTAGCAAGGCAGGTGAGAGAGATGGTGGTGATGGTACCAGCCACCAGATGCATTGGACCGATAATGCTGATTGACAAAAGCTTCATGGAGTCTACACTTTTGCAGTAGTAGAATATATTCCACAGATTATAGTTCATCATAGACATTCTTAAATGGCATAATCATGCCAGGACTTATGTGTATTCGTGACGTTGGCACTACTGAAAGCCTAGGAATAAATTCTCTAAGACAAACTAGTTGCTACCTCTACACAAGCATGGTAGAACACCATGTTGTAAAAGACTTCTGCTAAGAACAGCAATTTGGGAATAATCTTATAAGGGGTTAAATGTAGGTTTTTATAGTTTTGATGCCTCTTTCACAGACACAATAAGCAAGTCTCACCTGAAAAACTAAATGGGATGTCTTTTTCTAGTGCAAGAGTGCCTTACCTGCTTTTCCGTAGTACCAAAGCCTGGTCATGTGGCTCCTGGAGCATATTTATGACCACAAAACTGATTATATTGTTCAGTGCCTCTTTGAAGTGAAAAAATATATTGAATAGTTCCAAGCTGTGGTCATGTGAAGAAAGATGTGGTAACAGCTTTGTCTACCCCTTTTTCAAACCAAACAATATAATATAATATTTGAGACAGGCTTGGAGTCATCAACACCAAGATTATCATGTCATTTTTCAGAACAATGTATTGAGGGTTCAATTTTCAGAACAATTTTAAGAAGATATGTGAAGCACTGTTCTAGCTGGTGAGGATACCATGATGAAAATAACAGGCAAGGTTTCTAGGGAGAGATAGGTAGTAAACCAATAAACATATAAGAAAACTCTCAGATTATCAAAGGTCTAAGTGTGACACAGAGAAATGAAATAGGGTGATGTGACAAGAAGTGACTGATGCATTTGAGGTGCTCAGGAATAGATGATATTTAGGTTGACAGCTGAAAAAAAAAGTGTGAGATTTGAGGAAAATCACGAGGATCGGAGGGCAAAACATATCAGACAGAGAGGAACTGCTAAGAAGGTGAGCTTTGGGTGAGAAGGCAAAGTAAATGAGATGGAAAAAAGCCAGATCTTGTTTGGCTTTGTAAGCCAGAGTAAAATGTTTAATTTTAGGTGCCGTGGAGGATTTTAAGCAGAAGGATGATGTACAGTTTACTTTTTTAAAAAAGATCACCTTGCTATGTAGAGAATGTAATGGGGGAGGGGCAAGAGTCTAAGGCAGAAACTTGTTTTTGAGGTAAGGCATGATGGTGGCTTGGACTATATAATAGCAGCAGGAAGGGAGATGGAAAGGAGTAATGGATTTGGGATATGTTTTGAGGGTAGCTTGACAAGACTTGCTGATAAATGTGATGTGTGGAGTGAAGGAAAGAGAGGAAACAGTGGTTACTCTCAGACTTTAGATGTGAGGAAAAGTACTGATGGGCCATTTCCTAAAATGGGGACCACTAGAGGAACAGTGGGTTTAGACAGCAAACTCAAGAGTCCTCTTTTGGCTGTGGAGTTTGAGATGTTCCTTTGGAAATGTCGAGTAGGCAGTTGTGTAACCAAGACTGGCGCCTCACAGAGAAGTTAGGTGACATCCACAGTTGGAGGATGCTCTTTAGAGCCCTGAGATTGGAAGGGATCACCTAAGGGAAGTAAATTGTCACAAAAGAGTAGGAGGTCCAGAGCAGAGTCTTCATGGCTCCCTCCATGAAGTATGTTTTTTTAATGGGTTGGAGAAGGGTCTAGGAAATGGAAATGAGACAGAGAAGGAGTAGTCAGTACAGGGGAGGAAAATGAGAAGAGTATGATTTCTCCTAGGCCAAGGAAAGATAGCATTTTCAACCATGAGGCAAATGTAGCTTTAGAGTTTATAGGATCTGAAACTTAATCAATGTGGGGGTCCCTTTAAAGATGAATAATGCAGAATCATTAATACAAATTAGGTAGTAATGTGATTACTTAGAATGAGAAAGAAACCATGAAAAATTACAAAGTAAAGAGCTTAAAAAATGCCACAAATATCACAAAATTCAGTGAAAACATAATTTTCTTAATTGAAACAGCTGTTGCACTTATACAACATTTTTTCTTCTGCTCTTTTGGGAGGTGCGCTTACTCTGATATTGCTTCTTCATATTACAACAATTTTGTAATATTTTCTACAGAGATAGAAAAATAATTAACTCAGTATTTATCATGGATGTTTAAAAGTATATTTTTATTGAAAAATTTAGAGTTCTTGTAAGTATCACAGCCTATTACTGACAATGTCATGTAAATTTTTAGGGTTATTGCCAAAATGTGGGACGCATCTATCAAATTTCTTTCATATATGAGCTTTAAGATTTCATGGCATTTCAAGATTGCACACACAGTGACTAATCATAAATAATCTTTGAATTGACAACACTCATAAACTAGTTTGTTACTCATGTTTTTGTAACCCAGAAAGGCATTTCTACCCTGGGGACAACTAACAATAACTGAACTGTGCAAGAAAGTTACTGTGAACCACAGAAATATATCCCACTGAACCCAAACTGAATATACTCCCAACTCAATTTCTATCTATACAGATCCCCCAAATGCTCACCAATGCCTCCCAACATAAGGGCAAGGGTGATAGAGGGGAAGTCAAAGTGAAAAAGACAGTGGTCTAAACAGTTGAGGTTAAAATGTCTTATTTTTGCAGTGCATCATGGAAATGCCTGGGTAAATAAGGGGTCTGAACCTTAAACTTCTGTAGTTTCCTCTGAGAGGAGAGGGTAATAAGGTGAAGTGCATACATGGCAGGCAAAAGATCAGGTGAGATAAAAACAGAGAGTTTCCCCCATTGGATTTATACTCAAAAATTAACTGTTTAGGATTAAAAAAATAGGTCTAGGTTTTGGTGAAAAGTTCTGTGTAAGTAGCAATATGCTGTGCCTGGCAAATAATACACTGGTGAAATCTGTGGGCCAGCAGAGATAAGTGGTTACATTTTTAGATATGAGCTGAATGGGGATGGCTTCCTATTTTCCTCTCCAAAACAAAGGAAAAGACAAACTTTGGCTGACACTTGCTGCATTAGGGTCAGGAGTTTTGCCTTTTAGAGTCACTTGTGCTCTTTATGTTTAATATCTGCTACCAAATGTGTAAATAAAAATGTAAATGATTGAGGTGAAGGGGAGTGTGGAGCAATCAAAGACCTTTCTCATTTAAATTTAGGTCCTTTTCACCTCACATCTCAAAATCTGAGCTGATTTTGAACACAAGAAAAACCTAAGTAGATTTCACATCTACATTTTGTTAAATTTATTTTCAAATGTGGTGTCAGGGAGAATGTCCTGACTCAAATTTTGCAGTAATTGAATATAAACTTAATAACTTTGCTTGCAAATTTTTTTTTTTTTTTGCGGCACGCAGGCCTCTCACTGTTGTGGCCTCTCCCATTGCGGAGCACAGGCTCCGGACGCGCAGGCTCAGCGGCCATGGCTCATGGGCCCAGCCGCTCCGCGGCATGTGGGATCCTCCTGGACCGGGGCACGAACCCGCGTCCCCTGCATCAGCAGGCGGACTCTCAACCACTGCGCCACCAGGGAAGCCCTGATGTTCTGTGCTTAATGTCAAATAAGTTTGGGTTGATATCATATTATTTGTCTAAATAACCATCAATATTAACTGCATGAAAATAGGTCAGGATGGAAATTGGAAGGTAGGACTTGGTAGAGAAGAGGGGCATGATTGGAAGTAACGGGCTCCGCCCATGGTCTCAATGGCAGATTCTTTCATTGCTCCTTTGCTTGTTCATGTTGGCAGTTAGAATAACAACAAAGAAAGGTGTAAGGAATTCTCAGATATTGGTATTTATTTAGTAACTTCTGGCTCAAGCCAGAGCCCTTGTGTGATCAGCAATCTGTTCTTCTACTTAGACCAACTGTAAGAACAGTTGCCTGCGATAGGAATGGAGCTGTGATTGAAGAAAATGAGAGAAATGACAAATGGTACCGATGTTTAGAATTGCTTTAGACCCCTTTGAATTTTCTTTATTGTCTGATACAAGAAAAGGCTGTTCGACCTATGAAAAATCATTTTGTTGTTTCTTTTCTTGCCACTTAAGAATATCAGTTTTAGGTTTTTAATTTGAATTGGCAGATTTGTTAAGAGGATGAGGGAGGAAGTTGTGGGCAAATTTCCTACATGCTTGATTCAGGCAAACTAGAGAAGGGGGTGCAAGAAATCTTAGATTAGCCAGTTCAACCTTGTATTCAAAGACTATATATTCTCAGTTGATGGTTAGTCAGCCTTTACATGAATGGTCTAATTACTGCCTCTCAGGAGTCTGCCCTGCATGTATTGGTGGAGAGCTATAGTTTGTAAGGCCTGAAATTAAATTAATAAGGGATCTTCTGTCTCTCGTGGTCCTTTATGAATTTGAAGACTTCATCATAGCTTTCCCCTCTGTAGGACACAGCCTGTTTATTTGTTCTGTGTGTGAGATGGTGTTTGGATCACGTGTCATTTTGATCACCTTTGTTTTGTAGTTGTTGCTCACCTTTCTTCCTGGAAGAGCTCTGCCTTTGTTCATTGTTCTTCCCTCCCAGTGGATTTTAGGTGATGACTGCACTCTCCAGCTCTAGGGGCAAATCATGATTAGAATAAGCCAGTCACTGTGGTCTCATTTCCTTTGCCCGGGGTTGGTTTAAGCATGGTCATGTGACCTGATTCTGGCTCTGGGACCTGAGAGGGAGTCAACCAGGGGACCTCTGAAAAGACCCTTTCCCAAATAAGGGGTACATCAAGTAAACGTCTTCCCTTTCTTCCTTCCTCCCTCCCTCCCTTCCTTCCTCCGTTTGGATGTGGAATTGTCAGTAGCAGACACCTAGAACTGCTTCAATTAGCTTGGAAACATTAGGAGAGATGTCACTGGAGAATAGGGATACAATGTAGAAGGATTAAAAGTTCTGGGATCCTTGAGGTCAGTTGAGCAGCTAAGCACTCCTTTCATACAACTTCATGTATATGAGATGATTAATCCTTTCCTGTTTCCATTTCATATAGTTTTCTCTCTGTTACTTGCTTCTCTAAGCATCCTAACTGATAGATACTCAATCCCTTGTATTAATTTAATTTACCTGAAGCTTCTGCCCATCAGTGATACGCTTAGCATTGTTTGTCATATCTTACCCATGGAATTCTTGTATTTAACCGAAACCTTTCTTTAAAGATTCATAAATATAGGCAAAGGCACATGACATGGTCGATATGCAAATCAAATTGTCTTCTAAAGTTTTATCCCGTAGTTAAAGCGGCAGCACTTAGCTGTGTTTTTCTGCAGTGGGTTAAACACTGGTTGACACTGGTTAAACACTGGTTTAACACTTTAAGGAAGATCCTCCACCCTATGTATATTACCTTGGCTTAGCTAGTCTGTTTTTTATAACTAGGTCTTCCTGATAAAAGTAACATTTTGATATTTTGTAGTCAGCTCTGTTTTCCTGTTCAACCTTTCAAAATAAATGCATTAAAAAATCTTTCTCTTTTACTATTATAGAATTGTTTTCCCCCTAGTATTCAAATTATTGAGGACTATGTATGTAACAGGCTTTGAAGCACATTGAGAAATGTTGTCACAGATTATTAGAACATTTGCTAGCTGTGCTAATTGGATGAGATACAATATTTTCAGTTTGTGGCATTAGAAGAGGTCTTTCTCCTAGTTTTGCCTCCCTCTCTATCCTCCCAGATTTATGCTTAGTAATATGGATACGTATTTATTTCGTTCTCTTTTTCTACACAAAGTAGTTACCTATGTCATTTACTGCTACAAAGTGTTCTCTATTCAGCTGGCTTTATTGGGATATAATTCACATATTATACAATTCACCAATTTAAAATTTAGTGGTTTCTACTATATTCACAGAATTGTGTAACCATCACGACAATTAATTTTAGAACATTTTTATCACCCCAAGAGGAAACCCTGTACCTGTTAGCAGTCACTCTCTGTTTCTTCCCATTCCTTTCTCTACTCCCTCGGTTCTAGGCAACCGCTAATCTGTTTCGTATCTCAGTAGATTTGACTAGTCTAGGCATTGTGCACAAATTGAATCATACAGTATGGGTTCCTTGTGATTGGCTTCTTTAACTTAGCATGTTTTAAAGGTTCATCCATGTTATGCACATCAGTTCATTAGTTTTTTTTTTAACATCTTTATTGGAGTATAATTGCTTTACAATGGTGTGTTAGTTTCTGCTTTACAACAAAGTGAATCAGCTTTACATATACACATATCCCCATATCTCCTCCCTCTTGCGTCTCCCTCCCACCCTCCCTATCCCACCCCCCTAGGTGGTCACAAAGCACCGAGCTGATCTCCCTGTGCTATGCAGCTGCTTCCCACTAGCTATCTATTTTATATTTGGTAGTATGTATAAGTCCATGCCACTCTCTCACTTCATCCTGGCTTACCCTTGCCCCTCCCCGTGTCCTCAAGTCCATTCTCTTCATCTGCGTTTTTATTCCTGTCCTGCCCCTATTTTCTTCAGAACCATTTTTTTTAGATGCCATATATATGTGTTAGCATATGGTATTTATTTTTCTCTTTCTGACTTACTTAACTCTGTATGACAGACTCTAGGTCCATCCACCTCACTACAAATAACTCAATTTCGTTTCTTTTTATGGCTGAGTAATATTCCATTGTATATATGTGCCACATCTTCTTTATCCATTCATCTGTCAGTGGAAACTTAGGTTGCTTCCATGTCCTGGCTATTGTAAATGGAGCTGCAATGAACATTGCGGTACATGACTCTATTTGAATTATGGTTTTCTCAGGGTATATGCCCAGTAGTGGGATTGCTGGGTTGTATGGTAGTTCTATTTTTAGTGTTTTAAGGAACCTCCATACTGTTCTCCACAGTGGCTATATCAATTTATATCCCACCAACAGTGCAGGCGGGTTCCCTTTTCTCCACACCCTCTCCAGCATTTATTGTTTGTAGATTTTTTGATGATGGCCATTCTGACTGGTATGAGGTGATACCTCATTGTAGTTTTGATTTGTATTTCTCTAATGGTTAGTGATGTTGAGCATCCTTTCATGTGTTTGTTGACAATCTGTATATCTTCTTTGGAGAAATGTCTATTTAGGTCTTCTGCCCATTTTTGAACTGTGTTCTTTGTTTTTTTTGATATTGAGCTACATGAGCTGCTTGTAGATTTTGGAGATTAATCCTTTGTCTGTTGCTTCATTTGCAAATATTTTCTCCCATTCTGAGGGTTGTCTTTTGGTCTTTTTTATGGTTTCCTTTGTTGTGCAAAAGCTTTTAAGTTTCATTAGGTCCCATTTGTTTATTTTTGTTCTTATTTCCATTACTCTAGGATATGGGTCAAAAAGGATCTTGCTGTGATTTATGTCATAGAGTGTTCTGCCTATGTTTTCCTCTAAGAGTTTTATAGTATCCGGTCTTACATTTCGGTCTTTAATCCATTCTGAGTTTATTTTTGTGTATGGTGTTAGGGAGTGTTCTAATTTCATTCTTTTACATGTAGCTGTCCAGTTTTCCCAGCAGCACTTATTGAAGAGACTGTATTTTCTCCATTGTATATTCTTGCCTCCTTTATCAAAGATAAGGTGACCATATGTGCGTGGGTTTATCTCTGGGCTTTCAATCCTGTTCCAATAATCTATAGTTCTGTTTTTGTGTCAGTACCATGCTGTCTTGGTGAATGTAGCTTTGTAGTATAGTCTGAAGTCCAGGAGCCTGATTCCTCCAGCTCCGTATTTGTTTCTCAAGATTGCTGTGGATATTCGGGGTCTTTTGTGTTTCCATACAAATTGTGAAATTTTTTGTTTTAGTTTTATGAAAAATGCCATTGGCAGTTTGATAGGGATTGCATTGAATCTGTAGATTCTTTGGGTAGTAGAGTCATTTTCACAATGTTGATTCTTCGAATTGAAGAACATGGTATGTCTCTCCATCTGTTTGTATCATCTTTAATTTCTTTCATCAGTGCCTTATAGTTTTCTGAGTACAGGTCTTTTGTCTCCTTAGGTAAGTTTATTCCTAGGTATTTTATTCTTTTTGTTGCAATGGTAAATGGGAGTGTTTCCTTAATTTCTCTTTCAGATTTTTCAGCATTGGTGGATAGGAATGCAAGAGATTTCTGTGCATTAATTTTGTATCCTGCTACTTTACCAGATACATTGATTAGCTGTAGTAGTTTTCTGGTAGCATCATTAGGATTCTCTATGTATAGTAGCATGTCATGTGCAAACAGTGACAGCTTTACTTCTTCTTTTCTGATTTGCATTCCTTTTATTTCTTTTTTTGCTCTGATTGCTGTGGCTAAAACTTCCAAACTATGTTGAATAATAGTGGTGGGAGTGGACAACCTTGTCTGGTTCCTGATCTTAGAGGAAAGGGTTGCAGTTTTTCCACCATTGAGAACGTTGTTGGCTGTGGATTTGTCATATATGGCCTTTATTATGTTGAGGTAAGTTACCTCTATGCCTACTTTCTGGAAGGTTTTTATCATAAACGGGTGTTGAATTTTGTTGAAAGCTTTTTCTACACCTATTGAGATCATCATATGGTTTTTCTCCTTCAATTTGTTAATATGGTTTATCACATTGATGGATTTGCCTATATTGAAGATTCCTTGCGTTCCTGGGATAAACCCCACTTGATCATGGTGTATGAACCTTTTAATGTGCTGTTGGATTCTGATTGCTAGTATTTTGTTGAGGATTTTTGCATCTATGTTCATCAGTGATATTGGCCTGTAATTTTCTTTCTTTGTGACATCTTTGTCTGGTTTTGGTATCAGAGTGATGGTGGCCTCATAGAATGAGTTGGGGAGTGTTCTTCCCTCTGCTATATTTTGGAGGAGTTTGTAAAGGATAGGTGTTAGCTCTTCTCTAAATGTTTGATAGAATTTGCTGTGAAGCCATCTGGTCCTGGGCTTTTGTTTTTTGGAAGATTTTTAATCACAGTCTCAATTTCAGTGCTTATGATTGGTCTGTTTATATTTTCTATTTCTTCCTGGTTCAGGCTCGGAAGGTTGTGCTTTTCTAAGAAGGTGTCCATTTCTTCCAGGTTGTCCATTTTATTGGCATAGAGTTGCTTGTAGTAATCTCTCATGATCTTTTGTATTTCTGCAGTGTCAGTTGTTACTTCTCCTTTTTCATTTCTAATTCTGTTGATTTGAGTCTTCTCCCTTTTTTTCTTGATGAGTCTGGATAATGGTTTATCAATTTTGTTTATCTTCTCAAAGACCCTTATTGATCTTTGCTATTGTTTCCTTCATTTCATTTCTTCTCAAAGAAGGGTCTTTGAGAAAGACCCTTCTCAAAGACTCTTATTGATCTTTGCCATTGTTTCCTTCATTTCTTTTTCATTTATTTCTGATCTGATCTTTATGATTCCTTTCCTTCTGCTAACTTTGGGGTTTTTTTGTTCTTCTTTCTCTAATTGCTCTAGGTGTAAGGTTAAGTTGTTTATTTGATATGTTTCTTGTTTCTTGAAGTAGGATTGTATTGCTTAAACTTTCCCTCTTTGCTGCATCCCAGAGGTTTTGTGTTGTCGTGTTTTCGTTGTCATTTTTTTCTAGGTATTTTTTGATCTCCTCTTTGATTTCTTCAGTGATCTCTGGTTATTTAGTTGTGCATAGTTTAGCCTCCATATGTTTGTATTTTTTATAGATTTTTTCCTGTAATTGATATCTAGTCTCATGACATTGTTGTCAGAAAAGATACTTGATACTATTTCAATTTTGTTAAATTTATGAAGGCTTGATTTGTGACCCAAGATATGGTCTTTCTGGAGAATATTCCATGAGCACTTGAGAAGAAAGTGTATTGTGTTGCTTTTGGATGGAATGTCCTATAAATATCAATTAAGTCCTTCTTGTTTAATGTTCATTTAAAACTTGTGTTTCCTTATTTATTTTCATTTTGGTTGACCTGTCCGTTGGTGAAAGTGGGGTGTTAAAGTCCCCTACTATGATTGTGTTACTGTCGATTTCTCCTTTTATGGCTCTTAGCATTTGCCTTATGTATTGAGGTGCTCCTATGTTGGGTGCATAAATATTTACAGTTATATCTTCTTCCTGGATGGATCCCTCGATCATTATGTAGTGTCCTTCTTTGACTCTTGTAATAGTCTTTATTTTAAAGTCTATTTTGCCTGATATGAGAATTGCTACTCCAGCTTTCTTTTGATTTCCTTTTGCATGGAATATCTTTTTCCATCCCCTGACTTTCAGTCTGTATGTGTCCCTAGGTCTGAAGTGGGTCTCTTGTAGACAGCATATATACGGGTCTTGTTTTTGTATCCATTCAGCCAGTCTGTGTCTTTTGATGGCAGCATTTAATCCATTTACATATAAGGTAATTATTGATATGTATGTTCCTATTACCATTTTCTCAATTGTTTTGGGTTTGTTATTGTAGGTCTTTTCCTTCTCTCGTGTTT
>NW_020838003.1:1328948-1532545 GCF_003676395.1 Aethalodelphis obliquidens | reverse complement strand
TTGTCTGTAAAGGTTTTAATTTCTCCATCAAATCTGAATGAGATCCTTGTTGGGTAGGGTAATCTTGGTTGTAGGTTTTTCCCTTTCATTAAATATGTCCTGCCACTCCCTTCTGGCTTGCAGAGTTTCTGCTGAAAGATGAGCTGTTTACCTTATGCGGATTCCCTTGTACATTATTTGTTGTTTTTCCCTTACTGCTTTTAATATTCTTTTTTTTGTATTTAATTTTTTAGAGCTTGATTAATATGTGTGTTGGCGTGTTTCTCCTTGGTTTTATCCTGTATGGGACTCTCTGCACTTCCTGGACTTGATTGACTATTTCCTTTCCCATATTAGGGAAGTTTTCAACTATAATCTCTTCAAATATTTTCTCAGCCCCTTTCTTTTTCTATTCTTCTCCTGGGGCCCCTATAATTAGAATGTTGGTGTGTTTAATGTTGTCCCAGAGGTCTCTAAGACTGTCCTCAATTCTTTTCATTCTTTTTTCTTTATTCTGCTCTGCAGTAGTTATTTCCACTATTTTATCTTCCAGGTTACTTATCCGTTCTTCTGCCTCAGTTATTCTGCTATTGATTCCTTCTAGAGAATTTTAAATTTCATTTATTGTGTTGTTCATCATTGTTTGTTTGTTCTTTAGTTCTTATAGGTCCTTGTTAAACATTTCTTGTATTTTCTGCATTCCATTTCTAAGATTTTGAAACATCTTTACCATCATTACTCTGAATTCTTTTTCAGATAGACTGCCTATTTCCTCTTCATTTGTTTGGTCTGGTGGGTTTTTACCTTGCTCCTTCATCTGCTGTGTGTTTCTCTGGCTTCTCATTTTTCTTAACTTAGTGTGTTTGGGGTCTCCTTTTCACAGGTTGCTGGTTCGTAGTTCCCGTTGTTTTTGGTGTCTGCCTGCAGTGGCTAAGGTTGTTCTGGTGGGTTGTGTAGGCTTTCTGGTGGAAGGGACTAGTGCCTGTGTTCTGGTGGATGAGGCTGGATCTTGTCTTTCTGGTGGGCAGGACTGCATACAGTGGTGTGTTTTGTGGTGTCTGTGACCTTATTATGATATTAGGCAGCCTCTCTTTTAATGGGTGGGGTTGTGTTCCTGTCTTGCTAGTTGTTTGGCAAAGTGTGTCCAGCACTGCTGGTTGTTGAGTGGAACTAGGTCTTAGCATTGAGATGGAGATCTGTGGGAGAGCTTTCGCTGTTTGATATTACATGGAGCTGGGAGGTCTCTTGTGGACCAGTGTCCTGAACTCGGCTCTTCCACTTCAGAGGCCTAGGCCTGACACCCGGCTGGAGCACCAAGACCCTGTCAGCCACACGACTCAGAAAAAAAGGGAGAAAAAAAGAAAGAAAGAAAGAAAATAAAAAGAAATTAAGTTTAAAAAAAATGTAAAAGTTAATAAAAAAATAAAAAAAGAAGGGGAGAGCAACCAAACCAAGAAACAAATCCACCAATGATAACAAGCACTAAAACCTATATTTAAAAAACAAACAAACAAAAATGGGCAGACAGAACCCTAGGACAAATGGTAAAAGAAAAGCTATACAGACAAAATCACACAGAGAAGCATACGCATACACACTCACAAAAATAGCAAAAGGAAAAAGAAAATATATCTATATGTTTAAAAAAAAAGGAAGAGAGCAACCAAATCAATAAAGAAATCTACCAATGATAATAAACTGTAAATACTAAACTAAGATAAACATAAAACCAGAAACCAGTCATTCGCATACAGTAAACCCCAAGTCTACATTTGCCCCCAAAGTCCACCACCTCAATTTGGGGATGATTTGTTGTCTATTCAGGTATTCCACAGATGCAGGGTACATCAAGTTGATTGTGGAGGTTTAATTAACTGCTCCTGCAGCTGCTGGGAGAAATATCCCTTTCTCTTCTTTGTTCACACAGCTCCCAGGGTTCAGCTTTGCATTAGGGCCCGCCTCTGCATGTAGGTCGCCTGAGGGCGTCTGTTCTTCGCTCAGACAGGACGGGGTTAAAGGAGCCGCTGATTCGGGGGCTCTGGCTCACTCAGGCCGGGGGGAGGCAGGGGTACGGATGCGGGGCGAGCCTGCGGCGGCAGAGGCCGACATGATGTTGCACCAGCCTGAGGCCCACCGTGCGTTCTCCCGGGTAAGTTGTCCCTGGATCCCGCGACCCTGGCAGTGGCGGGCTGCACAGGCTCCCGGGAGGGGAGGTGTGGATAGTGACCTGTGCTCGCACACAGGCTTCTTGGTGGCTGTAGCAGCAGCCTTAGCATTTCATGCCTGTCACTTGGTGTCCGGGCTGATAGCCGTAGCTCGCGCCCGTCTCTGGAGCTCGTTTAGGCAGTGCTCTGAATCCCCTCTCCTCGTGCACCCTGAAACAATGGTCTCTTGCCTCTTAGGCAGCTCCAGACTTTTCCCGGACTCCCTCCCAGCTAGCCGTGGCGCACTAGCCGCTTCAGGCTGTGTTCACGCAGCCAACCCCAGTCCTCTCCCTGGGATCCGACCTCCGAAGCCCGAGCCTCAGCTCCCAGCCCCCACCCGCCCCGGCGGGTGAGCAGACAAGCCTCTCGAGCTGGTGAGTGCTGGTCGGCACCGATCCTCTGTGCGGGAATCTCTCCGCTTTGCCCTCCGCACCCCTGTTGCTGCGCTCTTCTCCGTGGCTCCGAAGCTCCCCCCACCCCACCACCCCTCATCTCCACCAGTGAAGGGGCTTCCTAGTGTGTGGAAACTTTTCCTCCTCCACAGCTCCCTTCCACTGGTGCAGGTCCCGTCCCTATTCTTTTGTCTCTGTTTTTTCTTTTTTCTTTTGCCCTGCCCAGGTACGTGGGGAGTTTCTTGCCTTTTGGGAGGTCTGAGGTCTTCTGCCAGCGTTCAGTAGGTGTTCTGTAGGAGTTGTTCCACATGTAGATGTATTTCTGATGTATTTGTGAGGAGGAAGGTGATCTCCATGTCTTATTCCTCCACCATCTTGAAGGTCTCCCCTCTTCATTATTTTTTATTGCAGAATAGTTTTCTATTGTATGGCTCTACCACACTTTATCCATTCTTCAGTTGAGGGACATTTGTCTCATTTCCACTTATTGGCTCTTATGAATTATCTAGTATTATGATCCGAATTTATTTTTTATTTCCTCCAGTTTGCATCCCAACTTGAATAGTGAAACAGATAAAAAAATTAAAAAGTCAGTTATCCTATTTTCCTCTGTTATATCCAGCCTTTAAATGCCATTTCCGCATGTGAAGAATAAAGAAAACTCAACACACATCCACATGCAAATGCTCATACACTTAAATTCCTGGATTTGAAAAGTTAGAGAAATTCACATTTGAACACATTACTTTTAACACAGATGGTAATTGTAAACCTGGGTTTAGATTTAAATTGGAAAAAAATACCCCGAGGTGTTTAATGTTTATCTTTAAATGTCCAGGATAAGACCATGATGACAGCTACCAACATATTTTTTACGATCTTGGAAAGACACAAGAGGAATAAATTTTTATCATGCGTCATACACTGAGATTTGCGTACATCTTTTACCTCCCAATTTAGACTTTGCTGAGAGTAGCAGGGAATTCTTTCCTTATTTGCTTTTCTAGCAACAAGAGAAGGAACTGTCTGTGCATTTTTTTAAAAAACATCATTATTGGACTATAATTGCTTTACAATGGTGTGTTAATTTCTGCTTTATAACAAAGTGAATCAGCTATATATATACATATATCCCCATATCTCCTCCCTCTTGCATCTCCCTCCCTCCCACCCTCTGTATCCCACCCCTCTAGGTGGTCACAAAGCACCAAGCTGATCTCCCTGTGCTATCCAGCTGCTTCCCACTAGCTATCTATTTTACATTTGGTAGTGTATATATATATATCCATGCTACTCTTTCACTTCGTCTCAGCTTACCCTTCCCTCTCCCTGAGTCCTCAAGTCCATTCTCTTTAACTGCATCTTTATTCCTGTTCTGGCCCTAGGTTCTTCAGAACCATTTTTTAAATCTTATTTAGATTCCATATATATGTTAGCATATTGTATTTATTTTTCTCTATCTGACTGACTTCACTCTGTATGACAGTCTCTAGGTCCATCCACCTCACTACAAATAACTCAATTTCGTTTCTTTTTATGCCTGAGTAATATTCCATTTTATATATTTGCCACATCTTCTTTATCCATTCATCTGTCAGTGGACACTTAGATTGCTTTCATGTCCTGGCTATTGTAAATAGAGCTGCAGTGAACATTGTGGTACATGACTCTTTTTGAATTATGGTTTTCTCAGGGTATATGCCCAGTAGTGGGATTGCTGGGTCATATGGTAGTTCTATTGTTAGTTTTTTAAGGAATCTCCATCCTGTTCTCCATAGTGACTCTATCAATTTACATTCCCATCAACAGTGCAGGATGGTTCTCTTTTCTCCACACCATCTCTGGCATTTATTGTTTGAAGATTTTTTGATGATGGCCATTCTGACCGGTGTGAGGTGATACCTCATTGTAGTTTTGATTTGTATTTCTCTAATGATTAGTGATGTTGAGCATCCTTTCATGTGTTTGTTGGAAATCTGTATATCTTCTTTGGAGAGATGTCTATTTAGGTCTTCTGCCCATTTTTGGATTGGGTTGTTTGTTTTTTTGATATTGAGCTACATGAGCTGCTTGTAAATTTTGGTGATTAATCCTTTATCAGTTGCTTCATTTGCAAATATTTTCTCCCATTCTGAGGGTTGTCTTTTTGTCTTTTTTATGGTTTCCTTTGCTGTGCGAAAGCTTTGAAGTTTCATTAGGTCCCCTTTGTTTATTTTTGTTTTTATTTCCATTTCTCTAGGATGTGGGTCAAAAAGGATCTTGCTGTGATTTATGTCATAGAGTGTTCTGCCTATGTTTTCCTCTAAGAGTTTGATAGTGTCTGGCCTTACATGTAGCTCTTTAATCCATTTTGAGTTTATTTTTGTGTATGGTGTTAGGGAGTGTTCTAATTTCATTCTTTTACATGTAGCTGTCCAGTTTTCCCAGCGCCACTTATTGAAGAGGCTGTATTTTCTCCATTGTATACTCTTGCCTCCTTTATCAAACGTAAGGCGACTGTATGTGCATGGATTTATCTCTGGTCTTTCTATCCTGTTCCATTGATCTATTGTTCTGTTTTTGTGTCAGTACCATGCTGTCTTGGTGAATGTAGCTTTGTAGTATAGTCTGAAGTCAGGGAGCCTGATTCCTCCAGCTCCATTCTTCTTTCTCAAGATTGCTTTTGCCACTCGGGGTCTTTTGTGTTTCCATACAAATTGTGAAATTTTTTGTTCTAGTTCTGTGAAAAATGATGTTGGTAGTGTGATAGGGATTACATTGAATCTGTAGATTGCTTTGGGTAGTATAGTCATTTACACAATGTTCTTTCTTCCAATCCAAGGACATGGTATATCTCTCCATCTGTTTGTGTCATCTTTAATTTCTTTCCTCTGTATCTTATTCTTTTCTGCATACAGGTCTTTTGTCTCCTTAGGTAGGTTTATTCCTAGGTAATTTACTCTTTTGTTGCGATGGTAAATGGGAGTGTTTCCTTCATTTCTCTTTCAGATTTTTCATCATTAGTGTATAGGAGTGCAAGAGATTTCTGCGCATTAATTTTGTATCCTGCTACTTTACCAAATTTGTGTGTGCATTTATGTGTTTGTAGTTTTTCTTCAGAAGGGAAGTTAGCATCAGACCCACTTACACTCAGACATGCACAGCAGTAGCTATGCAGTGTATGTCCTCTTGCCTGCTGCCATTGTAGCCAATAAAGGAGTTGCTTTTTAAGTTTCCTGCAGGATGTGGTGATACATGCAAGGAGTACTCATTAGGGTGACTACTTACCTATGTATTTCAATTCCATGAATATGTGATTGTGTGTCCCTTGGATAACTGTTCTGCAGCCCATTAGGCTTGTGTTGGTTGGAACTGGTGACCTATAGATCACAGTTGATTGACCACAGAGGATCACCAAATGACCAGTTATCATTCTTTTATATTGTCTGAATTTTGAGGAATAGTTGACCTAATAATAGTATAAATGTGGAACAAGATTTTTGAACTGGGAATATGAATGAGGTTTCCTGGATCTATTTTTAAATTAATTAATTAATCTTTTTATTGTATTATCTCTGGGATCACAGATTCCTCTAAATGGAAACATTGCCTGTTAAAATTGTATTAATTTATTTTAATATGGATTGTGCTGGATTGCCTAACAATGAACTAGCTGTGAAGAAGTCTTAAGCTACTCTATCTTTTGCAGAAAATTAATTCAACAAACATTTGTGAGACTCTATCAGTGGCCAGGGAGTGTGTTGAATAAGATATAGTGGCAATCCTTACCCGGATCATTCTCTAGGTGCAGATAAAGACATTTTAACACTAGAGGGTAAGCTTTGTGATGATAGGAACTCAAACTGTTTTTACTAAACAATGCACATCAATTCCCAAACATAGTCCTTGACATGTGGTAGACACTCAAGAAATATCAATATTTGTTGAATGAATGAATGCATAATTATAACGTTGGATTAAAGCACTGTAATAAAAGTGTGAGGAATGTGGAAGGATCTGACTTTGCTCCTGTGAGAGCAGGAGTTTTAGGTATACATGTCGTCTAACTGGGTTGTGGTGACTGAACAGGATTTCTCCAGGCAGATAAGAGCAGGGAATTAATTATGAAAATTACTTCTTATGTTGCAGATATCATGATGGGTAAGTTACTTAACACTCATATTAATTGATCAAGATAGTATTATTATTGCAGTAACATATTAATATATACTATAATAATCCTCTTATTATTATAGTATTAATATTATACAAAGGGGAAAACGAAAGTTTGGAGATATTAGGTGACTACTCCAAAGTCAAAGAACTTCCAGTGATTGGTCTAGTTTTTGAACTCAAGGATATCTGTTACCCTTTTCTACATGAGTGGCAAGTATCTTCCTAAGTAGCAACCAAAGAGCTATTTCAAGGTAAAACACACACACACACACACACACACACACACACACACACAGAAAAAACTGCCTCTTTCTTGATACTAGTTAAAATGCACCAGTAAGTTTTTTTCATGTAATGCTGCCTTTCCTGCCACTCTGAGCAGTCCCTCTCAAATACTTCCCATCTAGGTGATTCCTCTTACATGCCCACCTCTGGTATCTCTCTCAGAACCCAGACTTTGAGATATGGCAGTCAGGGTGCCAGATGTATAAATGAAGATTCTTTAGTTCTTCAGATGATTCTAGACTTCAGGCATTTGAGTCCCTTCCAGTCTTTTAAATCTTCCGATCCAGTCCACAGACATTGTGAAGCAAAGACCAGCCATCCTTATTGTGCCCTGTTTGAAATCTTGACTCACAGAACCCAAAGAAAACATGATGGCTGGAGCTGCAGCAGTCATCTGGTGACCATGTGGAAAAAGACATGAGAATTGCTCAGATGTCGGCCTCAACATTATTAAGTTGCAGAATCAACAAATGTAGTCACTCACTGAGGACTTATTGTTAAGGCTTCCATTTCATTATAATGTGTTTTGGGGAACGCCAGAAAATGGTTCTGTGTAGAAAAAGACTAGGGATATTTACATTGGTAGCTACAGTATTGAATTGACTGATAAACTACGACCAGCTCTGTGTTTAGCTTTTTTCTCATGAGAAAGATGCAATCTCTGATGAGAGAACCATTATAATAGGAAAAGGATGCTCCAAATCTAGAGAGGATTGTTGGCACATCGAATAATGGACTACTGTGAATAATGGCACCGCAATTTTTGATAACAAAGACTCCAGAGAATACTTAAAGTCATTTATGTAACCTGTGGGCATACAGAAGAGTTGGAAACCATGCAATTTCTAAATCAACTCCTTTAGAATGCATAGAGACCAAGGTGTTATCCATTCCTCTGCCTTAGCCCCAGGGTCCAAACCTGGTGGAGGTGGCCACTCATCCTCTTTCCAAAGAGGAGAAATGGAGTGCTTTTTGCCCCACTTTATCCACAGAGGGCTGAATTCTGTCTCTCCCAAACACTGAGTTCAAATAACTGCTCATGAGTCCTCAACCTCTATCTTACTCCATGTACAAAATTAATTTGTGATGTATCATAGACTATATGTATATCTAGAACCCAAAAGCTTCTAATAGAAAGTTTTGGGGTAGACAGTGATTTCTTGAACAGGACGCAAAAATCAGCAACCATAAAAACTATTGATAAGTTAGAATTCATCAAAATTAAAAATTCTGCACATTATAAGACTCCATTAAAATAATGGGCAAACCACAGATTGGGAAAAAATATTCACAAGATATATATCTGAAAAATGATATGTGAGTACACTGAATATTTAAAGAAATCCTAAAGTTGGTAATGAAAAGAACAATCTCATTTTTAAAAAATGGACAAAAGAGTTGAATAGACATCTTATAAAAGAAGATAACAAAGCGTCAATAAATACATGAAAAATATAGCGTATATTCACATAGAAAGAATACTACTCAGCAATAATAATAAGAAACTACTGATCCATGCAACAGCATGGGTGAATCTCAAAAATATTATACTGAGTGAAAGAAGCCAGATTCAAAAATCTACATACACTATGTTTCTATTTATATGAAGTCTGAGAATAGATTTTTTTAAATCTACGATGATAAAATCAGAAAGTGGTTGCCTGGGGATGGGAGTGAAAAATTGTCTGGAAAGGGGCATGAGAGAGCTTTTTTATTCTGACAACTATGTCCTATATTTTGTTTTTAGTGTTGGTTGCATTTGCAGTCATGAAGACTCATTATACTGAACACTTAAGATACATGTTTTTATTGTATGTCAGTTTTACTTCAATAAAAAAATGACACACACAAAAGTGGTAATTTTTTTCTCATCAGAATTCTAGTAAAAGAGTAGAAATCCTAATGGAATAGATATATTTTCCCTCTATGGGACTTAATGAAATTATTTTATTTATGGATGGGCAAAATTGACAAAGTGAACACTCTTAATTTTCCTGAATTGTTCCTCTTGTGTAAAATTCTCACCTGCACTGTGCTATAATCTTAACAGGAAGAAGGAAGAGTGTGTCTAAGGGCACATGGGCATAAGCTTGTAAGGAGGTTGCTGTGACTGATGCAGAAGATGTGACTGATGCAGAAGGTGTGACTGATGCAGAAGGTGTGACTGAGCATCACTGTGAGCCAGGTGCTGAAAAGCACTTAAGGTCTACTTGCTGGAGGAAATAACTGGCAAACAGTGTTTGGGGTCCTGAATGAGCATCTTATACTATGCTAAGAAAAGAAGTTCAGACTTCTCTAGGAAACTGATATTCATGGAAGTTTTTAATCAGGGAAGTGATTCCCCTCACCCCTCTCAAAAAGTTGACTGGCCTTGTGGAGAGTAAGCTAAAATTTAGAGAAACTGATGGCAGGGACCTTAGTGTGTGAGTGTGATGTTTCTGCTAGAGAGCAGTTGATGTTCAATAAAAATACCTTCTAAATTCTAATATTTTAACAGATTTAGATGAATAATTATAAAAAGGACACCAGACCTTTGTCTCTTTTGAAATATGTTTGAAAAATACTGTGAAGCTCATCTTTCCCCTTGCCTAGTTGATGTTTTTTTACACTATTAGTATTATATAATTATTATTCTTTTAGGCAATTAAATTACAAGTGACCTTTTTGTGAAATTCGAAATATTAGTGGTATTTTGTTGTAAAATATTTTGCTTTTTTTCTATTTGAAGTAGAAAAGCTGTTAACTAATGTCCTTTATATCTTCTGAAATTTTGCATTGACATTATGACATATAATTTTTCCTTAAAAATCATAAATATCCTTCTTAGTGAACTTGTAGACAATTTAAGAATAAAAAAAACTCAAAAAAATAAAGTTGGAGAGGGAAGTCACATTTTTTTCTTTTAGGGGATTATTGCTGTTGGAAATATATTTTAAAGTTTCAGCAAACACCTTTTTAGAAAATGATTTATTTAAACAAAATTGCTATGCCAAGGTAAGGCTTATACCAGTAACATAGCAACTGTAGGTACACATTTAATTTTGTGAAAAAAATGGCAAGAAAAATGTCTTGAGCTTGAAAATGAATGTCTATTGCCAATTCAGTAATGTAAAATATCTCATATGAAGGAAAACCTGGTTATGATGGTGATTTCTTATAACATTTTTATCTAAATAATATGATTTTGTCATCATGTTTTATAAAAAAGAAAGGAATCGTTAAAAGATTATACTGGTCACTGTTAGTTGTTATATACATAACATTTTAGAAATACTTCATCTGAAAAAAAGAAAAATGATGGAAAAAGATGACTGCATTATTTGACTAAAGACTTACCCATACACAGTTTCATTTAAAAGGAACTAAAGGTGATGGAGGGAAAACGTGTGGTTTGGCACTTGAACGTCATAAAGCAAATTTAATATACTTTATTCAGTAAAGCTTTCTGAAAAATGAAATAATTCTCACAAATACTTTTGTGGTTGCTCAAGGTAATTAGTTACTGTAAATAGTAAGAATTCTCATTGCATTTTTTGAATAAATATCCAGTGGAATGGCATGTAGTACTTTTCTTTCAAAAAATAATATATTTTAAGGGACATTTATTAAGTTACATTTGTTCAATCCCAAGGTCCCAAACCACAAAAAATTAAATAGACCTTAATTTTGATTTTCCTAATATAACATATCAAACCTTTACTTTGCATATGCTTAAGAGTATGCTACTTGGCAGATTCTGACGATTTCAAATTAGTATGTTATTATTAAAACTGTATAAAACTAACAATAACTATGTGTAGCCAGGAATTAGGTAGACTTGTGATTTTGAAGGTATAGCAGTAGTTAGCGGATGTTGTGATCTTAAGCAAGTCCATCTTTTTTATTTTGTTTTTAGCACTGCTATTCTTAGAGTGTAGTACAGAGAGGCAAACATCAGCCTTGTTTGCCCAGACTAAGGAGTTTCCCCAGGACATGGGACTTTTGGTGCTAAACCTGGGATAGTCCCACGCAAACCAGAAAGGTTGGTCTCTCTATGTCTTTAAGATATTTTTAGGGGGGTTGTGAGTTCAAAATTATTTTTATAATAATACTAAGACATTATTCACTTCTTTCACTCTCATTCTTACTCAAGTGTACAGTGGAGTTTTCCAGAGGCTACAAAATGTATATTACAACAGACTGAATTCAGAAGCAGGGAGAGGGTGTGGAGAAAAGGGAACCCTCTTACATTGTTGGTGGGAATGTAAATTGATACAGTCACTATGGAGAACAGTATGGAGTTTCTTAAAAAACTAACAATAGAATTACCATATGATCCAGCAATCCCACTACTGGGCATATACCCAGACAAAACCATAAATCAAAAAGAGACAATCACCGCAATGTTCATTGCATCACTATTTACAATAGCCAGGTAATGGAAGCAACCTAAATGCCCACAGACAGATGAATGCATAAAGATGTGGTACATATATACAATGGAATATTACTAAGCCATGTAAAGGAATGAAATTGGGTCATTTGTAGAGACGTTGATGGATCTAGAGACTGTCGTGCAGAGTGAAGTAAGTCAGAAAGAGAAAAACAAATATTGTATATTAATGCATATATGTGGAACCTAGAAAAATGGTACAGATGAACCGGTTTGCAGGGCAGAAATAGAGACACAGATGTAGAAAACAAACATGAACACCAAGTGGGGAAAGCAGTGGGGGGTGGGGGTGGGGGTGGGATGAATTGGGAGATTGGGATTGACATGTATACACTGATGTGTATAAAATGGATGACTAAAAAGAACCTGTTGTATAAAAAAATAAATTAAATTAAAAAAATAGATTCTTTTTCAAAAAAAAAAAAAAAGCAGGTAGGAGAATCCAACTGTCTTTTAAGTCAGACCTAAATAGATTTGCAAAAATGTAAAATTCTTCTCACTAAATTTTCTTTGTTTTGAACATCATAGTTATTTTTCATAAAATGTATATTACCATGTAATGGATTATTTTACTTTTAAATGAATTAATAAATACTTGATAAATTTTTGCTTTAATTTCTAATATAAATATGAAGAAACATAAATTACATAAATGAAGGCTCTTTGGGAATCCTCAATAATTTTAGAGTATAAAAGGGTCCTGGTACCAAAAAGTTTGAGAAGTACTGATTTAGAATTTTTCTACGTTAAAGAAGGAACTTTTATTTCTGAACAGTGTCATACATTGAGCTTTTCAGCAGGTTTGTTTATGGGACCACGAATTCTTGTCTTATTCCTCTTACCTCTCCGTGTAGTCATGCTTCTTCCCTGTGCCCTTTTACATGTAAAGGAAGGTGCTGTCAGTTTACTCGGGCTTAATCTCACTGTAAATCACAATAGCTAAAACTCAACAGGAAGGAGAAAAAGCAACAACAACAGTTGTGGGAACTCAAAACTATGAAACAGTTCCATCAGACTAAACACCCATTCTATTTAATGGAAAGAATCTTATAAATCATAAGGGTACTTTTGTTTCTCCAAAACTTCCTGTGTCTTGCCATTACTGCTATTAGTGTATGACCTATTATTGATATTTATGAATATAGATATACCACATGACTCCAACTAGCAGTTGTAAGACCAGAAAGGATTATTAGTTTCAGGCATACAGCAAAGTGATTCATATATATATATATATATATATATATATATATATTTTAGATTCTTTCTCCATATAAGTTATTACAGAATATTGAATATAGTTCCCTGTGCTATACAGTACGTCCTTATATGTTATCTATTTTATATGTAGTACTGTGTATACGTTAATCCCAAACTCCTAGTTTATCCCCCTGCCCTTCCCCTTTTGGTAACCATAAGTTTGTTTTTTATGCAGAAAGGATTCTTGTTTCGTTCACTTTATGGGTCTGAATTATTAGTACTGAAATAATGGAAGTCATGTGACTCTAGGAGAGCTCATCCTAGTATTGCTTCTGTCGTTATGACCCCCTGGAGGACTGGTTCATAGTGGACCAATGTGGAGACATGGCTGCGGGCGTTGGAACTAGTGAATGTTACTGATCACATAACCCCAGCAGAGTATATTCTGTGTCAGCCTAAACACTTTTCAACCTAAACACTTATTTGAGAGTGCTACATTGTGATAGAAATTGGATTATGAGCATCACCATAAAATATCAGCTAAGGGGATACAGATCCATGGGTAAAAAATTACTGATCTCGTAATCTTTGTGTTACAATGACTTTGTACAGAGCTTTCTTTTATAGACATTTCGTTATTTTGAGAATATTTTAGGAAGTTGGTTGACAAATCCTTGATGTCAGATGGTTCTAGTGGTGTGGACTATCCATGGCATTTTGCTGTTTGCTAACTATTAGAGCTCAGCATTTGTCCATGGTAGTAAAAATGCATCAAGAACCTAATTTTAATGTGGCTGTGCCATCATTGATTTACTTAATTCCTATTTATTTTGTCCACTTGGCATGTGTAAACTTAAATTCCTAGAAGTGGAAATGCTGAGTCAACGGATATATGCCTTTTTGAGAATTTTGATTTACAATGTTAATTTATCCCCAGAAAGGCTGTAATAATTCATAATTCCGTAGTAATATTTACGAATGTTTGTTTCTCCGTAACTTTGAAGACTTGGGGATTATCTTTCTTTCAGATCTTTGACAGTCATAAGGACATTAATGGTGGCCACCTTAGAATTCTGCCTACCGTAGGACCCAACCTCAGAGTATTTGATTTAGTCAGTCTACAGTGGAACCCCGGGATTTTCATTTCTTATAGGTCCGAGATCAGTGGAAAGAACATCAGGTTAGGAGTTGAAAGATATGGGTTGAAGTCCTAGTTTTGCCACTCACTATATGACATTGGACATGTCATTTTCACTTCCCTGAGTCCTGGTTTTTAAATAGCACAAGGTGGCTTTAAAGGCTGAATGAGCAAAAAAAAAAAAAAAGCTGAATGAGCAGATAAATGTGGAATGGGCTAGATAAGTGTAAATTGACATTGTTATCTGTTATAATATCATGTAATTAGGATTAGGCCTCAAAAATTTAGGTGCATAACTACCTTCTCCTGGGGGACAGAGGCTACATTTTGTTTGCAGGATGTGAATCTCAGGAAGCAGACCAACATCAGTCTCTTTACTCTGTCTCAAGGGCCACTTGAAGATCAGGATATGTGTAGGTTTGAAGCTGGAGGCTTGCCATTTGTATTTGATAGTGTATATGGCCAAATGTCAGCTGGCTACTCTTTTACTGGGATTTTACCTACCTCAGTTGTCCAGTTGATTGATGTGCTGGATAGTAATAGGAAGCAAGGGAGGCCAACCATTCTAAATAAATTATGGCTTTGTTGTTGAAAGAAATCCTAATCCCAACTCACATCCCTTTGATATACACATACAGTTTAAAAAGGAAAAAAGCATTAATCAGTGATTTTATATATATGTGTACTATTTAACCAAGGTCACAACAATGAGATATATTTTAGCAACAGCATATAACTAGTAAATTTTGTTACGGGACGAGACCATGTTCGTGTGACACTGTATTTCATAGACCAAAGGTGCAGGAGGAAAGATTCATGAGGATTTAATAAAATGTGTGAAACACTAGACTGTGCAGATACATATTAGATCAACAAGTGTAGCTATTTAAAATAACAAATGCTTTAGCCTCATATTTGATATGACTGAGGTCAAGGCTAGGTTTGTAACAAGGTATAGCTTTTTTGACAGATATGCTTGCTTTTCTTGGAATAGTGCACATTGGCTAATGTTGCACCTCAGAACAAGAACATTAGAAGAAACCCAAGATTATGAGATGAGCGCTGCAGAGCAAGGGTAAATTTAGGGGGAAATAGAGGGAACTAGAAAATGTCATTATCCACAGAGCTTGATAATGGACATTTGCTGCTACTGAACTTCTAGCTAGAGAGATGGTTTAGCATTTTAATGTGACTTGCAGGCAGGGTGTGGCTTTATTAATGATCAGGGTCAGCTGTGGTTAAAGCTTGTTTTTTTTCATCATAAGAAGATCATCAGGGAAAAAAGTCAGTATCTTTCAATACTGTAAATTGTTTTGGGCTGTTTCAGCCATTTGGCAGCTCTATAAACAGAGTAGGGTTTCATTGAAAAAATGAGAACTGAGAAATATATGTTTTTTGCTTTCCAGCTGAGGTGAATGCTGTTCCAATGTAGAACTAGTTTCTGGGCATTAATTTTGAGAATTGCTTCTTGTTACTTTTCCCCTGAAAATATTGTAAATATTATAAATAAATATTCTGAAATACATAAAAAGTTTGGCATGTACTTTCTTTTGGTGTGAGCTAAATATAACGATTATGTAGAAAATGTAAAAGGAAAATGCAGCATTGGTGATTGGTACCGTCAATGCAAAATAAGGTGAATGGACTCAAGGTGATTTCCAAGATCACTCTCAGTTCTAAAGTGCTGTCATTTTTACTAGTTCTTTTAAAGACCTAAGTATTATGATCTTTATTCAAATTTTTAATGACGTAAAGTAGTATATCTGTCAGGGTCCTGGTAGGGAGAGGTGACATTCTTTAAAAAGATTTAACTAGAAGAATTTCATAAAGGGACTATTTAATGGGATGTGGACAAGGGTAAGGGAACTAACATGGGATGGTGAGGCACCCAGAGCCCATCAAGCATTGAATGTTGTTTTATCCCAGGATCGCAAAGGGCAAGGCAGGGAAATGGTATTAAAGCTGGGGCCATGAAAGGGGGTATTTAAAGGGACTAGACACCACCACTCTCAGATATACGGTGTGGTACGGAGGGGAAATAGAGACAAACACCTAACCTTTCTCTTCTCTCATCTACTGACATGGAGGATTTTATGGACCAGTCTAAGAAGTGGCATAGATCGCTTCCACCCACATTCCATTGGCTACTACTTTCTGACCAGAACAACTGGCAGATTATGGTTAAGAAGCTATCTTGGGCTTTCTTCTCATTTGTTGATAATTTATCCATAATTACTCCTTCCTTTTTCTCTCATTACGACTTGGTCTTCATAGACTCTTTCTTGGTTAATATTCAGTATATACAGATCTTACAGATCTCTCCCATTTCTCCTTCCCCAAATATCTCTGTCCTTTTAGCCTGCTTTATTTTCTTTCTAATGCTTACCACTGTATGAAAGTACATCATTTACTTACTTGTTTATTGTCTTCACTAGTATTTTAAGCTTTATTGGGTAGGACTTTGTCATATTCCTCCCTGTGTCCCAGTTCCTGGAACTGTGAATTAGCCATTTTAGCCATTGTGCCATAGTCCTTTCTTCGCATTCTTATTTATGCCCACTGGGTGTTCTTTTGCCTTGCTTTCGTTTCTCTCCTTACAACTTTTCCTTTGTTCTCTCTGGTTTGATATATGTTTTGCTTTATGGGTATTCTAGTTAGTCTAGTGAAAAGAGGCTTCATTGATGGAACCAGAAACCATCCTACAGTCTTAACAGTTCACGTTCCATTTTTGAATTCCTCTATATGTTCTCAGGTTTCCATCTAATTTGTCGATGATGCCTCCCAAGTTCCTTTGCTATTGTCCCCATTCAATTTCTATTATAATCTCTTGCCTCATCTCAGGACTCACCACCTGTTCCAGCCAGACTTTCCCTTGCATTCTTTTAACAGTTTTGGCTCTGTCACCAGACCTTCCCTCTCTTAGCTATATGACTTAGTCTAAACAATTAAAAATAATATGTAAGGATCAAATATTTGCTTTCATTCACTACATGCTTCTTCTATCTTAACTCTAATTCCGTTCTTTGTTTTCCATTGTTATGTAACAAACCACCCAAACTTGGGTGCAAAACAACAGCTGTTTTATTATGTTCTTGGATTCTTGTGTAGCAGGAATTCAGAGAGGGCAAGTATGAATGTACTGCCTTTGCTGCAGAATGTCTGGATCCTCATCTGGGAATGCTGAAAAGAATGGCAGTGATTTGAATGGCTGAGTGTTGGGACTATACTGAGATTTCTTCATTCACATGTCTGGTGACTAGGCTGAGTGATTCAACAGCTTGGACTGTTACTAGGGTGCTTACGCATGGCCTCTTCACGTGGCTTGGGTCACTCACAGTGTGGCAGCTGGATCCTAGAGGAAGCATCTAGAGAGAGAGTGCTCCATGAGACTGAGGCAGAAGTTTCAAGATTTCTTCCAAACTAGGCTCAGAAATCATGCAATGACACCTCCACCACATTTTTTTTCATTACAAGTGAACCACAAAAGCTGGCCTGGGTTCAAGGTGGTGGTGGGACAATTTAAACTCTTCCTCTTGATGGGAGAGTGGCAAAGTCATACTGAGGAGAGCAATGTGGAATGAGAGGCTGTGTTATAGGCTATCTTTAGGAAATAAAATCTACCACAATTAACCTGTATCTAATTCATGGGATTTCCTCTGTTTAACTCAATGCGGTTGAAATGCCCAGAGGCCTTGTTACTCAAAGTGTCGTCCAAGGGCCAGAAGCATCCACATCACCTGGGAGATTTTTTGAAATATAGAATCTCGGACCACTGAGTCAGAATCTGTATTGACAAGATCTCCAGGTGATTCATTTTGAGAAACACTGGCCTTCGAGACATTGAACATGACGCCGACTTGCCAGTATCTACCTGATGGCAGAAAAATAGCAAGTGCTGAAAGAATAGTTGAATTGATCTAGATTGAATTCCTATTTGGAAGCAGAATTTCTGTACTTTAAATTGTACCTGTCATTACTAATTTTAATTCTATTAATGTTAACTGTGATCTGGCTTATCTTTTTAGGAACAGTAAATATATCTTCCTTAAAATGTATGTATCCTTAAAATGTAGTATAATGTACACTCCTAGCTATAATAATTATTAACCATTAATCTCCTTGACTCAAGAGGTTTTGGAATGTATTTTGGTATGTATTATAATGTTATAATGCTATTTTGAATAATTTCTAAGATCAAAACATTAGGTTCTTTTGGATTTTACATTCCCCTTAAACTATTTTTTAATTGTTGGAATTTATAAAGCTTTTCCTTTCCTGTGAAAGCTGACTATTAGTAGATATCTATTTTCTACTAAATGAAAGAATATGATTTTTATTTTTCTTATAACTGTTAAGACAGCCTGACTCATTCTGCAGACTCTTAAAAAACCTGAGAAATGTATACATATTTTATTATATCTTTAGTAGATGACTATTATTTAGAGTTCGACTCATAGATTCCATTTACTCATGTTTTATTTAAATAGTCATCTTCTGAAAATTTGTTTTAGCATAAGGGAGTAAATATACCCAAATTCATTTTGATTGGCACATTATTTTCTAAGCAGTTTTTCTCAAACTGTAATTTCCAGACTACCACCATTTGCAGCATTTAAAAAGAAGTGCTTGTTAAAATTGCAGATTTCTGATCTCCATCCCAGTCCTTTTGAATCAGACTCTCTGGAGTTGAAACATGGGAAAATCTCTGAGGTTGGGACCTAATTTCTTTGTCACACTAAAGTTTGAGACCTACTTTATATTAATCTTAAAATCATATTTCAAGTTATTTATCATGGGACTAAGCAGGTCTTGGGATATTGGCAGGGAAGAGCTTTTCAAATACATCTTTCCTGGGAGCTCTACTATTGGACGATAATTTAATTGGAAGTCATTTTAGTGATTAATCTAGTAAAACTCTTGTAATTTTTCAGATTATGAAACTGAGCGCCAAAGAACTTAAATGACTTTTCAAAAGTCATAGTAGTTAGTAGCAAAGCTCCGATCAGAACCCACACCTTGTGTGAATCAAGCAAGATTCCTCCTTTGTGCTCTGTAAGCTACGGTCACCTTATCTTTAAGCCTGGCAGTTAGGTATGTTAATGACAAGATCATAAAGGAAGTCCCGTACATTTAATCAGAAAGGATCTACTGGTTTTCTGAACTGCTCGTGTAAATAAAATGAAGGTTCACAGTCTTTGATCCTATTAGTCATCTAATTTAAGTTTTTTCTTAGTGATTTTTTTTGTGTGTCCCTATAAACCTCATCCTGACTTGGGGAAATTACTAGATAAAATGGCTTTACATGAAAAGCTCAATATGAAAAACCAAATCAGATACATTAGGGATGAATTATTCTCTTTATGAAAAAGAACAAAAGTTTTCTTTAAATGAATAAAGTATTTATATGCCATAAATTCCACAAATGTCCAATGCTTATGAAAATCATTTTACTAGAGATTTTTAAGACTTTCTGGAAATTAGGGTAGGGGAAGCCTCTCCCCCCATCCATCTTCAGATTCAGTCCCCTTCACACCCTCTTCCTCTTCTTCACTTTTATATCCCATCCTTTCCCTCTGTGATTGTGTTGATACAAGCACAGTAGCTATGGGTGAGCCACAGTACACATGATTTCTTTTTGGGTTGTTCAATCATTAAACTGACTTTTAAATTGCAAAAAGTCCTTAAGAGTGTTGCATAATTTCAGTTTTTCAATTTTCCGCTTCCCTCTGCAAAAGAAAATATCAACTGTATTTTCTGTACCTTAACATTTTGGGACATTTTACCTTTATAAATGTTTAGCAACAAATTTATCATGACTGTTGATGCACATTTGTACAAGGCACATATTATACTGGAGGTGGAGAAGGGCCTGGAGTGGATTTTTACTGTATAGTGAAAGGCAGAAGGACTCCTCGGAAGTTCGTGTTCTGTCTCTCTGACTCTCACGTACATTCTCTCATTTTGCTGAATTTGGATCCTAAAGCTTGGTTGGACTAACTTCTCTTCTTCTTTCATTTTTTTTCATTAAAAAAAATTTTTTTGCTGTTTTGTTCTTCTCTTATTGGCTGCTTTGATTCAGTTTTGTTGCTCTTGATATTGTTGTTTATTTGGTTTGCTTTATGTTTTACAAAGCAACGAGAGGAAATAAATAACAGAAGACATGCTGTTTTGGTTCACATAAGTCCTGTGCCAAGATTACTGAGGTTATATCTTGGGTGTGAGTATTTATTAATATAGATGGAATCACTAGCTACATAAAATCAACACCCAAATTAGAAATAAATACATTTAATATTTATATTTTATATTGTACACCATAAATCATTAATAAATTAGAGTTATGAACTGCAACATTTAGAGTTATGAACTGTTACACTTTGCTAAAAATGATAAAAATAATTCACCCTCAACTTCTTTAGGACAACTCAGATATTTGTGAAATATTGAATAGTGCTAAGTAAACACTGTTAATACATTTAATCCTATAATTTACACATTTTCAGAAAAATATACTTTCTTGTTTCAAATTAAACCATAATGTCTTAGTTTTAGCTTGCAGTATATAGTCTTGTACTTCAACTCAACAAGTACCTACCTCCTTAAATGTGGTAAAGATATGGGCCAGTTTATATGCATTCACACAGTAAAATATTGAAAACAGAAGGGAAAACAAGAGCAGGAAAAGTAATGTCCAATAAAAGTTCAGTATCCACGGTTTCATGACACAAGGTTCTCTTAAAGGTAGAATACAAATTTGACTTTGAGTTTTCTCACAGATATCGGTTAATTACATAATATGAAGTGCTTATAAAATAAAATTGAACCAGTTTTTCAGAAGAAGAAGAAAAACTGTTCCTATTATTAAAATCTGACAGATTTTTTTCCCCTGGATTCTCACATAGCAAACAGAGTATTATATTGAGAGAGGTCTTCAACAACAAACATACTGTTATAAAGATAATGAGCTTCCTAGGACTCTTTTGTGTAATCTCCTTCATCATAGGGTGATGTTTTAGTGCTTTACATAGTTGAATGAAAACCGTCTTACTAGGGACCCAAATAACAGCAGCCTGGCTGGATGGAGGCAGGGCTGGTAATGGAGAGGAGAAAAAAATAAAGCAATGAGACTGGATATATAGAAAATTCTTTCGCCTTCAGGAAACCTTCCTAGAATTTTATTTCTTGCAACCTAGATTTTCATAAGAGTCAGACAGCTGAGGGTTGGAGTTTATGCTGTATAACTAAGGAACTGAAATGGTGATGTCTAGTGTTCACTGGTTAAGGTTAGACCCATTTGCTTTAGCGATTAATTGAATCAAGATTAATGGAGTCAAGATTAGTTGAGTCAAATGGCATATCTTTTTTTTTCTAAATTTAGGACTCCAACTAAAACACCTGCCTTGTGGAGGGGCTTTCACTCCTTTCAAGGAAAAGATTCTGCAAATATATATGTAGTGTCATCAGTTCCTCAGCAGAGGATTATGTTGAATGCTGCTGAGATTCAGAAGTCATCCAGAGGGATCATTGTTGAATGAAATGCCAGTCAAACCCAAAGATAAATATTGAATTTGATTACGTTTATAGTTTAGTTCAGCTGACATCTTACCAACATCTCTTACTTTCCAGACACTAGCACAGTTGACGTAAATAATTATAATATTGACACTGATAAGTACCATAGAAATATAGATAAAATGCTGGAAGTCCAAAAAAGGCTAAAAATTACTTTTGGCTTTGGAATAAGGGAAGGCTTTGTGGAAACTGGTAACATGGCTTGGGGGATACTTTAGCTATTTCTTAATCTTCATAAACTTTATCCAAGTGCATCCCAAACAATAAGCTTCTTTATGTAAATAAATAGTCCTTTGGTTAACAAATATGGCTGTGTCACTTCTCCTTATTCTATTTTTCCATCCTTTCTCAACTATGTTGCCTTCTCTAATGCCTTCTCTGTAGAAATTTGGGGGATGTCATTGAAATACTCCCTGAAATTCAGGAAAGATATGGAAATCATATTCATATTCAATATAATAACATCTGTCCATTCTAATGATAAACTGGAACTAGGCAATGTGCTTTACTGACACAGTGATAGAATAAACGTTGGAAGAAGTAACACGGTGAAATGGTGATTCTCAAAATGTGTTTCTTTGGGGTTTTTTTAGCATCTTTATTGGAGTATAATTACTTTACAGTGGTGTGTTAGTTTCTGCTTTATAACAAAGTGAATCAGTTATACATATACATATGTTCCCATATCTCTTCCCTCTTGCGCCTCCCTCCCTCTCACCCTCCTATCCCACCCCTCCAGGCGGTCACAAAGCACTGAGCTGATCTCCCTGTGCGATGCGGCTGCTTCCCACTAGCTATCTACCTTACGTTTGGTAGTGTATATATGTCCATGCCTCTCACTCGCTTTGTCACAGCTTACCCTTCCCCCTCCCCATATCCTCAAGTCCATTCTCTAGTAGGTCTGTGTCTTTATTCCTGTCTTATCCCTAGGTTCTTCATGACATTTTTTTTTTCTTAAATTCCATATATATGTGTTAGCATACGGTATTTGTCTTTCTCTTTCTGATTTACTTCACTCTGTATGACAGACTCTAGGTCTATCCACCTCATTACAAATAGCTCAATTTCGTTTCGTTTTATGGCTGAGTAATATTCCATTGTATATATGTGCCACATCTTCTTTATCCATTCATCCGATGATGGACACTTAGGTTGTTTCCATCTCCGGGCTATTTTAAATAGAGCTGCAGTGAACATTTTGGTACATGACTCTTTTTGAATTATGGTTTTCTCAGGGTATATGCCCAGTAGTGGGATTGCTGGGTCATATGGTAGTTCTATTTTTAGTTTTTTAAGGAACCTCCATAATGTTCTCCACAGTGGCTGTATCAATTTACATTCCCACCAACAGTGCAAGAGGGTTCCCTTTTCTCCACACCCTCTCCAGCATTTACTGTTTCTAGATTTTTTTGATGATGGCCGCTCTGACTGGTGTGAGATGATATCTCATTGTAGTTTTGATTTGCATTTCTCTAATGATTAATGATGTTGAGCATTCCTTCATGTGTTTGTTGGCAGTCTGTATATCTTCTTTGAAGAAATGTCTAGTTAGGTCTTCTGCCCATTTTTGGATTGGGTTGTTTGTTTTTTTGTTATTGAGCTGCATGAGCTGCTTATAAATTTTGGAGATTAATCCTTTGTCAGTTGCTTCATTTGCAAATATTTTCTCCCATTCTGAGGGCTGTCTTTTGGTCTTGTTTATGGTTTCCTTTGCTGTGCAAAAGCTTTGAAGTTTCATTAGGTCCCATTTGTTTATTTTTGTTTTTATTTCCATTTCCCTAGGAGGTGGGTTAAAAAATATCTTGCTGTGATTTATGTCATAGAGTGCTCTGCCTATGTTTTCCTCTAAGAGTTTGATAGTTTCTAGCCTTACATTTAGGTCTTTAATCTATTTTGAGCTTATTTTTGTGTATGGTGTTAGGGAGGGATCTAATCTCATACTTTTACATGTACCTGTCCATTTTTCCCAGCACCACTTATTGAAGAGGCTGTCCTTTCTCCACTGTACATTCCTGCCTCCTTTATCAAAGATAAGGTGACCATATGTTCGTGGGTTTATCTCTGGGCTTTCTGTCCTGTTCCATTGATCTATCTTTCTGTTTTTGTGCCAGTACCATACTGTCTTGATTACTATAGCTTTGTAGTATAGTCTGAAGTCAGGGAGCCTGATTCCTCCAGCTCCGTTTTTCGTTCTCGAGATTGCTTTTGCTATTTGGGGTCTTCTGTGTTTCCATATAAATTGTGAAATTTTTTGTTCTAGTTCTGTAAAAAATGCCAGTGGTAGTTTGATAGGGATTGCATTGCATCTGTAGATTGCTTTGGGTAGTAGAGTCATTTTCACAATGTTGATTCTTCCAATCCAAGAACATGGTATATCTCTACATCTATTTGTATCATCTTTAATTTCTTTCATCAGTGTCTTATAATTTTCTGCATACAGGTCTTTTTTTTTTTTTAACATCTTTATTGGGGTATAATTGCTTTACAATGGTGTGTTAGTTTCTGCTTTATAACAAAGTGAATCAGTCATACATAAACATATGTTCCCATATGTCTTCCCTCTTGCGTCTCCCTCCCTCCCGCCCTCCCTATCCCACCCCTCCAGGCTGTCACAAAGCACCGAGCCAATATCCCTGTGCCATGCGGCTGCTTCCCACTAGCTATCTACCTTACTACGTTTGTTACTGTGTATATGCCCATGACTCTCTCTCGCCCTGTCACAGCTCACCCTTCCCCCTCCCCATAACCTCAAGTCCATTCTCTAGGAGGTCTGCGTCTTTATTCCTGCTTTACCCCTAAGTTCTTCATGACATTTTTTTTCTTAAATTCCATATATATGTGTTACCATACGGTATTTGTCTTTTTCTTTCTGACTTACTTCACTCTGTATGACAGACTCTAGGTCTATCCATCTCATTACAAATAGCTCAATTTTGTTTCTTTTTATGGCTGAGTAATATTCCATTGTATATATGTGCCACATCTTCTTTATCCATTCATCCGATGATGGGCACTTAAGTTGTTTCCATCTCTGGGCTATTGTAAATAGAGCTGCAATGAACATTTTGGTACACGACTCTTTTTGAATTTTGGTTTTCTCAGGGTATATGCCCAGTAGTGGGATTGCTGGGTCATACGGTAGTTCTATTTGTAGTTTTTTAAGGAACCTCCATACTGTTCTCCATAGTGGCTGAACCAATTCACATTCCCACCAGCAGTGCAAGAGTGTTCCCTTTTCTCCACACCCTCTCCAGCATTTATTGTTTCTAGATTTTTTGATGATGGCCATTCTGACTGGTGTGAGATGATATCTCATTGTAGTTTTGATTTGCATTTCTCTAATGATTACTGATGTTGAGCATTCTTTCATGTGTTTGTTGGCAGTCTGTATATCTTCTTTGGAGAAATGTCGATTTAGGTCTTCCGCCCATTTTTGGATTGGGTTGTTTGTTTTCTTGTTATTGAGCTGCATGAGCTGCTTGTAAATTTTGGAGATTAATCCTTTGTCGGTTGCTTCATTTGCAAATATTTTCTCCCATTCTGAGGGCTGTCTTTTGGTCCTGTTTATGGTTTCCTTTGCTGTGCAAAAGCTTTGAAGTTTCATTAGGTCCCATTTGTTTATTTTTGTTTTTATTTCCATTACTCTAGGAGGTGGGTCAGAAAGGATCTTGCTGTGATTTATGTCATAGAGTGCTCTGCCTATGTTTTCCTCTAAGAGTTTGATAGTTTCTGGCCTTACATTTAGGTCTTTAATCCATTTTGAGCTTATTTTTGTGTATGGTGTTAGGGAGTGATCTAATCTCATACTTTTACATGTACCCGTCCAGTTTTCCCAGCACCACTTATTGAAGAGGCTGTCCTTTCTCCACTGTACATTACTGCCACCTTTATCAAAGATAAGGTGTCCATATGTGCATGGGTTTATCTCTGGGCTTTCTATCCTGTTCCATTGATCTATGTTTCTGTTTTTGTGCCAGTACCATACTGTCTTGATAACTGTAGCTTTGTAGTATAGTCTGAAGTCAGGGAGCCTGATTCCTCCAGTTCCTTCTTTCGTTCTCAAGATTGCTTTGGCTATTCGGGGTCTTTTGTGTTTCCATACAAATTGCAAAATTTTTTGTTCTAGTTCTGTGAAAAATGCCAGTGGTAGTTTGATAGGGATTGCATTGAATCTATAGATTGCTTTCGGTAGTAGAGTCATTTTCACAATGTTGATTCTTCCAATCCAAGAACATGGTATATCTCTCCATCTATTTGTATCATCTTTAATTTCTTTCATCAGTGTCTTATAATTTTCTGCATACAGGTCTTTTGTCTCCTTAGGTAGGTTTATTCCTAGATATTTTATTCTTTTTGTTGCAGTGGTAAATGGGAGTGTTTTCTTGATTTAACTTTCAGATTTTTCCTCCTTAGTGTATAGGAATGCCAGAGATTTCTGTATATTAATTTTGTATCCTGCTACTTTATCAAATTCATTGATTAGCTCTAGTAGTCATCTAGTAGCACCTTTAGGATTCTCTATGTATAGTATCATGTCGTCTGCAAACAGTGATAGCTTTACTTCTTCTTTTCCGATTTGGATTCCTTTTATTTCCTTTTCTTCTCTGATTGCTGTGGCTAAAACTTCCAAAACTATGTTGAATAAGAGTTGTGAGAGTGGGCAACCTTGTCTTGTTCCTGATCTTAGTGGAAAAGTTTTCACCATTGAGGACGATGTTGGCTGTGGGTTTGTCATATATGGCCTTTATTATGTTGAGGAAAGTTCCACCATGCCTACTTTCTGCAAGGTTTTTATCATAAATGGGTGTTGAATTTTGTCAGAAGCTTTCTCTGCATCTGTTGAGATGATCATATGGTTTTTTCTCCTTCAGTTTGTTAATATGGTGTATCACATTGATTGATTTGCATATATTGAAGAATCCTTGCATTCCTGGAATGAACCCCACTTGATCATGATGTATGATCAGTTTAATGTGCTGTTGGATTCTGTTTCTTAGTATTTTGTTGAGGATTTTTGCATCTATGTTCATCAATGATATTGGCCTATAGTTTTCTTTCTCTGTGACATCCTTGTCTGGTTTTGGTATTAGGGTGATGGTGGCCTCGTAGAATGAGTTTGGGAGTGTTCCTCCCTCTGCTATATTTTGGAAGAGTTTGAGAAGGATAGGTGTTAGCTCTTCTCTAAATGTTTGATAGAGTTCGCCTGTGAAGCCATCTGGTTCTGGGCTTTTGTTTGTTGGAAGATTTTTAATCACAGTTTCAATTTCAGTGCTTTTCACTGGTCTATTCATATTTTCTATTTCTTCCTGATTCAGTCTTGGCAGGTTGTGCATTTCTAAGAATTTGTCCATTTCTTCCAGGTTGTCCATTTTATTGGCACAGACTTGCTTGTAGTAATCTCTCATGATCTTATGTATTTCTGCAGTCTCAGTTGTTACTTCTCCTTTTTCATTTCTAACTCTATTTATTTGAGTCTTCTCCCTTTTTTTCTTGATGAGTCTGGATAATGGTTTATCAATTTTGTTTATCTTCTCAAAGAACCAGCTTTTAGTTTTATTGATCTTTGCTATCGTTTCCTTCATTTCTTTTTCATTTATTTCTGATCTGAATTTTATGATTTCTTTCCTTCTGCTAACTTTGGGGGTTTTTTGTTCTTCTTTCTCTAATTGCTTTAGGTGCAAGGTTAGGTTGCTTATTCAAGATGTTTCCTGTTTCTTAAGGTAGGATTGTATTGCTATAAACTTCCCTCTTAGACTGCTTTTGCTGCATCCCATAGATTTTGGGTCGTCGTGTCTCCATTGTCATTTGTTTCTAGGTATTTTTTGATTTCTTCAGTGATCACTTCGTTATTAAGTAGTGTATTGTTTAGCCTCCATGTGTTTGTATTTTTTACAGATCTTTTCCTGTAATTGATATCTAGTCTCACAGTGTTGTGGTCAGAAAAGATACTTGATACAATTTCAGTTTTCTTAAACTTACCAAGGCTTCATTTGTGACCCAAGATATGATCTATCCTGGAGAATGTTCCATGAGCACTTGAGAAAAATGTGTATTCTGTTGTTTTTGGATGGAATGTCCTATAAATATCAATTAAGTCCATCTTGTTTAATGTATCATTTAAAGCTTGTGTTTCCTTACTTATTTTCATTCTGGATGATCTGTCCGTTGGTGAAAGTGGGGTGTTAAAGTCCCCTACTATGAATGTGTTACTGTCGATTTCCCCTTTATGGCTGTTAGTATGTGCCTTATGTATTGAGGTGCTCCTATGTTGGGTGCATAAATATTTACAATTGTTAAATCTTCTTCTTCGATCGGTCCCTTGATCATTATGTAGTGTCCTTCTTTGTCTCTTGTAATAGTCTTTATTTTAAAGTCTATTTTGTCTGATATGAGAATTGCTACTCCAGGTTTCTTTTGGTTTCCATTTGCATGAAATATCTTTTTCCATCCCCTTTCAGTCTGTATGTGTCTCTAGGTCTGAAATGGGTCTCTTGTAGACAGCAAATATATGGGTCTTGTTTTTGTATCCATTCAGCCAATCTGTGTCTTTTGGTGGGAGCATTTAGTCCATTTACATTTAAGGTAATTATCGAAATGTATGTTCCTATTCCCATTTTCTAAATTGTTTTGGGTTCGTTATTATAGGTCTTTTCCTTCTCTTGTTCCTTTAGCAGTTGTTGTAAAGCTGGTTTCGTGGTGCTGAACTCTTTCAGCTTTTGCTTGTCTGTAAAGGTTTTAATTTCTCCATCAAATCTGAATGAGATCCTTGCTGGGTAGAGTAGTCTTGGTTGCAGGTTTTTCTCCTTCATCACTTTAAATATGTCCTGCCACTCCCTTCTGGCTTGCAGAGTTTCTGCTGAAAGATCAGCTGTTAACCTTATGGGGATTGCCTTGTGTGTTATTTGTTGTTTTTCCCTTGCTGCTTTTAATATGCTTTCTTTGTATTTAATTTTTGACAATTTGATTAATATGTGTCTTGGAGTGTTTCTCCTTGGATTTATCCTGTATGGGACTCTCTGTGCTTCCTGGACTTGATTAACTATTTCCTTTCCCATATTAGGGAAGTTTTCAACTATAATCTCTTCAAATATTTTCTCAGTCCCTTTCTTTTTCTCTTCTTCTTCTGGAAGCCCTATAATTTGAATGTTGGTGCATTTAATGTTGTCCCAGAGGTCTCTGAGACTGTCCTCAGCTCTTTTCATTCTTTTTTCTTTATTCTGCTCTGCAGTAGTTATTTCCACTATTTTATCTTCCAGGTCACTTATCCGTTTTTCTGCCTCAGTTATTCTGCTATTGTTCCCATCTAGAGTATTTTTAGTTTCATTTATTGTGTTGTTCATCGTTGTTTGTTTCATCTTTAGTTCTTCTAGGTCCTTGTTAAATGTTTCTTGTATTTTCTGTATTCTATTTCCAAGATTTTAGATCATCTTTACTATCATTACTCTGAATTCTTTTTCAGATAGACTGCCTATTTCCTCTTCATTTGTTAGGTCTGGTGGGTTTTTATCTTGCTCCTTCATCTGCTGGGCGTTTTTCTGTCTTCTCATTTTGCTTATCTTACTGTGTTTGGGGTCTCCTTTTCACAGGCTGCAGGTTCGTAGTTCCCGTTGTTTTTGGTGTCTGTCCCCAGTGGCTAAGGTTGGTTCCGTGGGTTGTGTAGGCTTCCTGGTGGAGGGGACTAGTGCTTGTGTTCTGGTGGATGAGGCTGGATCTTGTCTTTCTGGTGGGCAGGTCCACCTCTGGTGGTATGTTTTGGGGTGTCTGTGGGCTTATTATGATTTTAGGCAGCCTCTCTGCTAATGGGTGGGGTTGTGTTCCTGTCTTGCTAGTTGTTTGGCATAGGGTGTCCAGCACTGTAGCTTGCTGGTTGTTGAGTGAAGCTGGGTGCTGGTGTTGAGATGGAGATCTCTGGGAGATTTTCGCCATTTGATATTACGTGGAGCTGGGAGGTCTCTTGTCGACCAGTGTCCTGAAGTTGGCTCTCCCACCTCAGAGGCACAGCACTGACTCCTGGCTGCAGCACCAAGAGCCTCCCATCCATACGGCTCAGAAGGAAAGGGAGAAAAAGTAGAAAGAAAGAATTAGTAGAAGAAGGAAGGAAGAAAGAAAGAAAGAAAGGAAGAAGGGAGGGAGGGAGGGAGGAAGGAAGAAGGGAAGGAAGAAGAAAAGATAAAGTAAAATAAAATAAAGATAAAATATAATAAAGTTATTAAAATAAAAAAATAATTATTAAAAAAAAACGGACGGATAGAACCCTAGGACAAATGGTGGAAGCAAAGCTATACAGACAAAATCTCAGACAGAAGCATACACATACTCACAAAAAGAGGAAAAGAGGAAAAAATCATAAATATTGCTCTGGTAGTCCACCTCCTCAATTTGGGATGATTCGTTGTCTTTTCATGTATTCCACAGCTGCAGGGCACATCAAGTTGATTGTGGAGCTTTATTCCGCTGCTTCTGAGGCTGCTGGGAGAGATGTCCCTTTCTCTTCTTTGTTTTCACAGCTCCCAGGGTCTCAGCTTTGGATTTGGCCCCGCCTCTGCGTGTAGGTCGCCTGAGAGTATCGGTTCTTCGCTCAGACAGGACAGGGTTAAAGGAGCCGCTGATTCAGGGGCTCTGGCTCACTCAGGCCGGGTGTGGGAGGGGCACGGAGTGCAGGCCTGCGGCGGCAGAGGCCGGCGTGACGTTGTATCAGCCTGAGGCGGGCCGTGCGTTCTTCGGGGCAGTTGTCCCTGGATCCCGGGACCCTGGCAGTGGCGGGCTGCACAGTCTCCCCGGAATAGGGGTGTGGAGCGTGACCTGTGCTCGCACACAGGCTTCTTGGTGGCGGCGGCGGCAGCCTTAGCGTCTCATGCCCGTCTCTGGGGTCCGTGCTTTTAGCCGCGGCTCGCGCCCGTCTCTGGAGCTCCTTTCAGCAGCGCTCTTAATCCCCTCTCCTCGCGAACCAGGAAACAAAGAGGGAAGAAAAAGTCTCTTGCCTCTTCGTCAGGTCCAGACTTTTCCCCGGACTCCCTTCCGGCTAGCTGTGGCGCACGAACCCCCTGGAGGCTGTGTTCACGCCGCCAACGCAAGTCCTCTCCCGGGGCTTCGGTCCGGAGCCCGAGCCTCAACTCCCAGCCCCGCCCACCCCGGCGGGTGAGCAGACAAGCCTCTCGGCCTGGTGAGTGCTGGTCGGCACCGACCCTCTGTGCGGGAATCTCTCCGCTTCCCCCCCCCCCTCCACCGCCCGCCCGCACCCCTGTTGCTGTGCTCTCCTCCGCGGCTCCGAAGCTTCCCCCCTCCACCACCCGCAGTCTCCACCCGCGAAGGGGCTTCCTAGTGTGCGGAAACCTTTCCTCCTTCACAGCTCCCTCCCACTGGTGCAGGTCCCGTCCCTATCCTTTTGTCTCTGTTTATTCTTTTTTCTTTTGCCCTACCCAGGTACGTGGGGGGTTTCTTGCCTTTTGGGAGGTCTGAGGTCTTCTGCCAGCATTCAGTAGGTGTTCTGTAGGAGTTGTTCCACGTGTAGATGTATTTCTGGTGTATCTGTGGGGAGGAAGGTGATCTCCGCGTCTTACTCTTCCGCCGTCTTCCCGGAAGCCTCAAAATGTGTTTTTATGAACCTTAGTGAGCTAAGATGGAGTTGTTGTACCACTACAGTATATGATAGTCTTTCTTGAATATTACATTTACATTTATCCTTTCTCACATACATACACAAAGTAATATAAAATTTTCTCAGTGTTCCTCTAGACATTCAAAACTAAACTAAGTTTAATTAAATTAGTTTAATGAAAACTTAAACTAGACATTTAAAACTTATTACTACTTTTCTATGTTATGACTTAGTATAAGATTGTAACCAATTTAATACAAAATAATGGATATTCAGTTAGCTTCAGCTTCAATTATGTATCACATTATTTGATACATATTTCCTGGCATTCTAAAAAAAAGCTCCCTTGCTCTCCTTTCCTTCCTTAATAGATTTGAGAATCATTGCAGTAAAACAACATTTAGGTGTCACAACTAAAAATAGAATGTTTCCATAGCATAAGGTTTTTAGAATATCTGGCACAGAATTTTCAAAAAACCTTAGTAAATCTTTTGAAACTTTTTAAAATGTCTTTTATATTGATTTTCATTTTAAACCAAATTGAACACAATTTAGTCTTAGTGACTGCTGTTTATTATTGTCAACATATAAAGACTAGAGTTTCACATTTGTGGTAGGGCTTTATGGTTTACAAAGGGTGTTCATAGACATTATCTCATCTGAAACTCCTTGGACCCCACACCCATTCTCTTGTTTCCCATTTGCATTCTGATGAGGATTAGGAAACCATCTAACCTGGTTTAGTAGAACTGGATGTCAAATATGGCTGAAAGGACCTCTCCTAGTGAGTAAGGAGGGTGGCCTTTTTTGATAGCTGTTTCCATGCTCAGAAGCTATTTGGCTTAATTCTGGATTCTTGGCAGTGTTTGAGCTGAATGATGTAGCTGGAAGAGTTGACCAGATGGGAGGGAAATTATGCAGCTGGCTTTTTAGCACAGATCACAGTTTTATAAATATCCCCTATAAATTGATGTCAAAGAGATTGTGTGAAAATTTAAATATAATAAAATATGTTTAATATAATGTGTTTAATGCTGTACTAAACAGAGTAAATATTTTAAAAAGTAATCTTTAAATTTTGGAAAATAGTTTGAGAAATACCATAAATATTTCCTATATTGTTACATGATATCACAGAATGGTAAATGTGGAGGACTTTGTGTCATAAAGGGAAATTTATGAAATATTGTCTTGGTACCATACATCAATTAAATACCATTAGAGATAGATAAGAAATGACTGCATCTGTTTAAACAAAATCCTTTATGACCATATATAATCTCGTGTGTGATATTTCTAAATATTTCTGTTATAATTCAAAAGTTGTAAATATCTGGCAGCATTGTAAATAATACCAATGCTTAGAATGTCATAGTCTGAGATATTTTTATTTTACACATATTGGGTTTTATTCTTTTAAGTCAGTACATTGTATCTTGTGAAATAAAATTGTGAGGACCTGAGAGCAGGAGTGTGAGTTATTTAATATTAGGGTATGACAATGCATGGTCTTTGAGCTTCCAGAAATGTTTGTTGAATGTGTGACTACCTAAATGAATATCTTAGTGGATAAAAGAGCCTTTACTACTTAACTATTAGTACTGATGATTTTTTGCATGGGTCCGTCTTGTCTGAAAGCATAAGTACCTTTTTTTTCCCTTTAATTGAAGTATCGCTGATTTACAATATTGTGTTAGTTTCAGGTGTACAGCAAAGTGATTCAGTTATATATTTATTTTTAAATTATATTTCATAATAGGTTATTACAAGGTATTGAATATAATTCCCTATGCTATACAGTAAATCCTTGTTGCTTATCTATTTTCATATAGTAGTTTGTTTCTGTTTGTATCCATACTTTTAATTTGCCCCTCATTTCCTCCTTCTCCCCTTTGGTAACCATAAGTCTATTTTCTATGTCTATAAGTCAGTTTCTGTTTTGTATATAGATTCATTTGTCTTATTTATTTATTTGGCAGTACGCGGGCCTCTCACTGTTGTGGCCTCTCCCGTTGCGGAGCACAGACTCCGGACGCGCAGGCTCAGCGGCCATGGTTCATGGGCCCAGCCGTTCCGCAGCACGTGGGATCCTCCCAGACCGGGGCACGAACCCGTGTCCCCTGCATCGGCAGGCGGACTCTCAACCACTGCGCCACCAGGGAAGCCCAAACAGCCCATCCTTTTAAGCCAGTTATCTTTTGATGGCCATTTAGATTGTAAAATAAACAGGAGAGTACTTTTTAAATAGTCACTCCATTTTGGGTAGCTACAGAAGGAGAAAAATCAATATGGTGGGGTGGGAAGAGCAGTGGAAGAATCTACCTATAATGTCTCTGAATAGTCTAGGATCTGAAATATATTGATGTGTGGCTTTATCACCTGCTCTTTCCATAATTCACTGTAATATCTCTTCAACCCCCACTGTACTCTAATTAGACACTTTTGTTTGTCTAGTTTTCTTCTCACAGTCTTCATTCTTTGTGTCATCTTCACTGCAGTTACTTTTACTTTGATGAAACTCTCTCCTATTTCGATGCCTATAACACTCTACTCTGTTTCCCTCCCATATGTCTTGCCATTATTTTTCAGTTTCCTTCTAAGATGTTTTATTTCAATTTGGCCATTTCTTACATTAATTTCTTCTCCCGCCCTCCCTCAAATATTAGGCACCTGCTTTGAGCCAGGCACTGTTCTGGGCCCTGGGATACAGTAGTGAATTTGACAAAGTCTGTGCTTGGTAAAGTTTACGTTCCAAAAGGGTAACAGACAATCATGTAGGTAATGCCTTGAAAAGAAAAAGTCTAGGATAGAGAGGGGAGGGGAAGCTAATTTATGTAGGTGGGGATAGTGCCAGTGAGGCTGGGGACCATGTGGCTAGAGCAGAAACAGCAAGGTGTAAAGCATTAGGAGAAGCCAGAAAAATAGGCAATGTCAGGCCATGTAGGGCCTGGTAGGCCATGGTTCCGAGTTCAGATCTTAGGAATTTCCTATACAGTAATATTCTAAGGTTCTGTGATCATTTCCCAAGATTTGCTATTGGCCCTCCCTCAAATCTCTTTATGAACTTTTCTTATTCGTTCTTTTCCCCAAACAGTTTCAGCTATTGCTTCTGAGAATATGCATCCCATTTCCAATATACTTATGGCTATGACAGTTTTTCTGAATAACAATTCTGCGTCTCTCCACTGCATGCTGGGCATTTTCACCCCTACCCCAAGTGAACATGCTTAATAGGCTAATCTTCTTCCTGCCTTTCCAGTTAGCTTTCCCTTGTAGCTTTCTGTTTCTGTGAACAAAAGCATTAATTTCCTAGTCACTCAACTTCAAAATTTAGGAGTCATCTTGGATTGCATCTTCTTCTCTTCCTTTTCTTCTCATTTTGTCATTCCACAAATATTTATTGAGCATCTAGTTTGTGCCAGGCACTGTTGTAGGCACTTGGGATACAGAGTGAACAGAACAGACTGAAAATAATTCCTGACCAGCAGGGTAGTGTTGGGAGATTGAGAATGAGCAAGGAACATGATAAATGATTAGGTTATTTAGTACGTTAGAAGCAGTGAGTGTAATGGAAAAGATGAGCAGGGTAAGAGGGCTTGGGGTGCTGGGTGGGGGAAGCAGGTGGGTGATCAGGGTGTGCTTCACTTAGTCAAGGACTAAAGGAGGTGAAAGAGTTAGGCATGTGGAATTTTGGGGGAGGAAGATTCCAAGAAAGGAAAGTGCAAGTGGAAAGTGCCTTTCCAGTGCAAAGGTCTTAACGAGGGCACGTGCCTGGGGTGTCCGGGATCAGCAAGGAGCCCACTGTGGCTAAAGTGGAACCAGCAAGGGCAAGAGTAAAGAGATGAGGCCCAGGAGGTGGTGGTGTTGAGAGTGGCCATCCTAAGGACTTTGATTACTGATCTGCGTGGAAGGGGAGCCCTTGGAAGGTTTTGAGCAGAGGAGCTTACATTTTAACAGGCGACCAAGTATTTATTTTTTACTACTCTCTCTCTTTTTTTTTTTTTTTTTTTTTCGTACGCAGGCCTCTCACTGCTGTGGCCTCTCTCGTTGCGGAGCACAGACTCCGGACGCGCAGGCTCAGCGGCCATGGCTCACGGGCCCAGCCGTTCCACGGCACGTGGGATCCTCCCAGACCGGGGCACGAACCCGCGTCCCCTGCATCGGCAGGCGGGCTCTCAACCACTGCTCCACCAGGGAAGCCCATCACTCTTGAATTCATTCCTTTTTCCTTTCTCTTTCCTCTTTTCTGTTCACATTGCCACTTTTGCCACCTGAACTTTGATTTTAGCCCCGTGCTTGCTTTTTTCCTAGTTCTTTCTTCCTTCTGGAACTTAATCATCAGATAAATCTTTAAACACCACTTTGTTTTGGTCCATCTGATCAACCTTAGTTGTTGTTCTCCATTCTACAAATTAAAATTCAGACACGAGATGACACAAGGCCTCCGTAACCTTGTTTCCCAGAACTGCCCTGCACAGACTCTGCTCTGAATGAACGGGTTACCCACTGTCCTCAAGCACGTCTTGGGCTTTCGCACTTCACAACCTTTGCTCAAGCTTGAACTGTCTCACGTCTAATGCCTCCTCTCACATCGCCAGTACGGCAATCCTTCCACCTTTTGAAGACCACCATGAGTCTCTAAAAATTCTTCATCCCCTCCCTTTTACCATTCATTTATGTCACTTTTCATCAGAAAATGTATTGAAGACGTATTTTGTGCAGCCATTGTGCTGGTGCTGAAGGAGACAAAGGTGAATTAAGAGGTACAGGTCTGCCCCAGGAGCTGACACTGCCACAGGGGAGACAGAGAATCATAAAGTTAACATTTAGGTAAAACAACCTGGCATTTGTGTTAAGGGCCGTGAGTCAGAATGAACGGCTAAGATGGATCCTCATTTAGATAGGGGTACTTAATCTACATGGGGGTGAGGAAGTCAGAAAATCATTTCTAAGGAAGCAACATTTAAGCTGAGGCCTGGTGAATAAAAATTAGCCAGCTAAGGGAAGTGTGGAGTGGTAGGAGAGGAGCCTTCTAAGTAGAACCAACAGCATTTCAAAAGCCTGAGGCTATAAAGAGCTTGGGAATATCAAAAGAAAAACAACACTGAACAAAGGCCCCAAAGGCTGGGGCACAGTCAGTATGGGAGAGTGGTAGTGCTTGGGGTTCATAGGCAGGGCTGGATGATGCAGGCCTTGAAAGCCATGGTGAGGAGTGTGGTTTTAGGTGCAGTGAGAAGCAGCTGAAGTGTTTCCAGCAAAGGAGTGACATGATCTTATTTGAGGTTGAGACTGCCATCTGCTCATCAAAAAACATTTGTCTTTTCTCCCTGGGCACACAGCCAGATTCCATTTCCTGACACACTTTGCAGTTGGCTGTGAGCCAGCCATGTGACTGTATACTACCTGTGGAAGTAAGTGGTAGTGGTGAGTACCAGGGCCAGCTCATAAAAATCTCCCATGGGTGCTTCCTCCTGCTGTTTCCCTTTCTGACTGGGCAGCTTGTATTGAAATGGCTGAGCCACCATCAGCCTCGAGCCCTGCATGGCTGTGTGGAGCAAAGCCCCCTCCCAGCTGACCTAGAACTGTTCTGAGCTTTTATGTGAGCAAGAAAGGAGCACCTGATGTTTTGAGCCATTACGTATTCAGTCTATTTGTCACCACATTCTAGTTTGCCTAAAATAATACAATAATTTGAAAAAGCAATTTTGGCTGCTATGCTATGTGAAAATGTGAGACAGTGTGAACAACAGCAGTGGCCAAAGTGAAATTCCCATGGGCCCTAGGGAGATTTCAGTTGAAATAGATTTTAGATAATTTCAGATGGAGAATCAACAGCTCCTATTGACAGTTTGCTTGTGCAGCAGGCCTGTGGGAAAACAATCTCACTTGATTTGACTTTCAACTGCCATCTCACTTACTTTCTAGACTTTTCATAACATACCTCATTGAATACCTTTAGGCATATATTTTATTTATTTGACTAGATTGCCCTCAACTGGAGGGTAAATGAACCATGTCTTTGAGAATTTTTAATTTTACTATGGTATCTAGTACAATGCTTTAGATAAGGTTTTTTTTTTTTTCCATTAAACTTTGCTTAAATTGATGAATAAAAGGGTAGGCTCTCAGAGTTCCTGTCCATAGAATTATTGGTGGTCATATGACCCAGCTTTTGCCTTTCCATTGATATTGCCCCAACCTGGTTTAGATGTTCAATTGCCTTCTAAGGGGGAGGGTTAGCTGTGTTAAATTTTACCTGTGATCTAGTGGAGAAGTAACATCATGGGGCCTGAGATTTGAGTGTTTGCAATGGAAGGTATGTAGAAATGATTTTTAATGGCATGTGGGTTAATCCTTACTGCTTTTCCCCATGACTTTCAAGTGTCCCCAGTAACCATTGCCCATTGTTCAGAGGTTGCTGGCTGCTTCAGTGACCCTGTTTCCACCCAGGGTTAGGCACTCATCTGGGAGAATCATTATGATCTATGGAAAGTCTCACAATAGGAGGCAATTTCTGTAATCCAAATAAGCAATGGTGAGGTCTGTAACTAAGGATGTGGCAGTGGAAATAGAAAGATGGGAAAAGAATGTAAGAGACTTTAGAGAACACTGTGACTGAATGGGTCTGGGGCAAAGAAAAGACTGCAATGAAGATGAATACTGATAAACTTCAATCTGTAAACTTAGGTATGCATCAACAGACCTGCGTTTCCATGACAAAGCCAGTTAACGCTGCCTCCCACCAACAGATGGTGCTAGTAATGAGGCTGGACATTTCAGCCTTAGGCGTGGTACAGTTAACTTGTTATATGTTTACTGTGTTTGTGCCTAGTTTGAATCTGTTTTATGAACATCATTAACCCATCCATGCCTGAGCAAGGCAAAAAAGTGATGTTGAAATTACTGGTAAAATGAGATTTAAGAATATGACACTAATGCTAAAGAGATTTAAATGACAATTAAAAAGCATGAGAAAGATGTTGGAAGTTGTATTGTAGAGGAGATGAATCCATTGACAGGAGAAACAACTCTGAAGGGTAAAGATCTAATCAGGCCACTTGTGAAAACACTACTTTTCCCCTACAAGAGTAGGGGAAAAGTAATTGATCAGATGAGAAAATAACTCCAAATATTGGAGTTGTGTCTGGAAGATCAGCATTACTACTGAATGCCCACTAGCTCAATGTTCTTTGTAATGAAGGTTAGAAGTTTGTTCAAGAGGGTAAAAGCTAAACACTGTGAAAGAGCTGTAGTGCTCTTTCCTTGTAAGACAAGGTGTAAATTCAAAGGCTGTTTGTATGAGCACATCTAGGTGGATGTAGAAATGGCATTTGGAGACACCATAACTTCTAAGAATTCTCTATGAGGCTTACACAGGCAAATGAGGGGATAGAGCGTATCTAGTGGGAGAAAACAGAATTGGAAGGGGGTGACAGACTTGACTACAACAGAAAAGCCATAGTCATAGGCATATTTGCTGAAAACGAATGCTATTCGGCAAGGTTTACCTACCTTTCATGTCTGTGCTGCTTGACATGGAGGGGTGGAGCCATTAGACCAACGGGTAGAAGGGGTGGGAACCATTCCCCCCAGCCTTGCCTATGGTCCATATGAGCCAGTGACCTCATATTTGAAAATATAGAATAAGGGCCTCAGAAGAAAAATATGACTTAGATCTGATAAATATTTTCAAAATAATTACAATGCTACACTACCACATTATTTCTTCAACTTTGTTTTCAAATAAATGTACTGCTGTTCAAATTAATACTACATATTAGTGTATGACCTTTACAGTAGGAATATGAACTATAACTATTTGAGTGTAATGTGGACTCGATACTTAAGGAAGAATAAATTTCAGACAAAACCATCATTTCTCTTCAGCTATAGTATTGAATAGTATAGTCCTGATGTTTTGTAAATAAACCAAAGATGAAACCGTGTCAGAAAGAAACACTAGAGAGGTGGAAGGAAGTAACTGAATGTAAGATAACCTTTTCATGCAAAAGGATGAAACTTGAGAAGGAAAAATTATGTAAAATCATGAAATTAGATTAATACGGGACAAATGAGCTAGTTCTTCAAATTAATAAATATTAGAAATGCGGGGTTTCCAATGAAACTTAGGCTAACTAAGGACCGAAATAACTTGATGTAGTGAGTGCCCCGTGGAACTCATTCCTCTTATACCATAGTGATATGGCAGGAAGATGTAAATGAGTTACAGAAGATGTAAATACTTGACATGCATGGACAGAAGCTCCACAATGGGTTATTATGGGAAATCAGAGATGCTTCTTGAATTTATGTGCCCATAAGATTGTTTTAGAGATAAGATACTGAGTAGAATATATAAATGTACTTCTTTTAGTCTGATAAAATGTATAGATTGTATGATTTCCTCATTCTTATCCTATATAAAGCTCTTATTCTACCTTGTATGAATTTTTTATTCCTACCATAGATGAATTTCTGTCTTATATGAATAACTGATATTAATCATAGCTTAACCATTTTACATTTATAACCAAAAGTGGGAAGAAAACCCATTAGTTTTCAAAAATTATATTCTTGCCATTTAAAAACCTACTTGTGAGCTAAAGACGATAGATATTTCCTTTAACGTTAATACATTTTATGTTTTCTCTAGGCTGGAATGATAAAAGGTGATAAAGATGAGTATTTCATTGAACCCTTGGAAAGAGGTAAGCAGATGGAGGAAGAAAAGGGAAGGATTCATGTTGTCTACAAGAGATCAGCAGTAGAACGGGCTCCCATAGATATGTCCCAAGACTTCCACTACAGAGGTAGGCATCTTTGATAATAATTAACTGTGATTCTAACATATATTGAAAACAACTCTGCCATCAATTAAGAGAATGTGACTGTCATGTGCTCTTATATAAAATGTGAAGGTAGCGAAATAAGTTTATGTTTATAAATCATGAAATATGGCTTGCCTGTTTTTAAATGTGTAAGAGGAATATATGTTACAGGTATTATTTTATTTCAGGGCATTATTGTATCCCCCAATTTGTTATTTATGACTTCTTTTAAATTTTCACATTAAAATGATCTTTTCTCTAGCTTGTGTTAAAATTTGAAAATATTTGTGTCTTCCAGAAGTATCTAAATTATGCATTATTAATATTACTTTAAAACTTTTGAAATGAGATATATTGACATGGCAAAGAATTATATTTTGTTTTAAGTCCAGCTGATAGATACATTTGAAAATAAGAATGCTATCTGACTTTGTCTATTTGGCAAAACTTTTTACAATATGGAAGAGACAATGAGTTGAATGATTCTGTCGAATTTTATTTTAAGGTAGGCTGAACCACCAAAGTCAAGTGAATTATGGCACATGAAGGTTTTCTATTTTGGTTTTAATGAGATCTGAAAGTAACTTTGTATTAAAGAGATGTTTTTATAAGTTGGGTATAGAAGTTTTCTTTATGGAGAAGAAAGGAACTATGGGAATCCATGTTTTTTTTAACCAGATCTCAAAAAGTCTGTACAGTTGACCCTTGACCAACTTTGGAGTTGGAGTGTCAGTCCTCCTTGCGCTGGAAAGTCCGTGTATTATTTATAGTCTGCCCGCCGTATATGCGGGTCCTCAGCATCAGAGTTTCCACCTCTACAGAGTCAACCAATGCTGGCTTCAACTAACCGAGAATCAGCGGATCATGTAGTACTGTAGTATTTACTTTAGGAAAAAACCACGTATAAGTGGACCAAGGCAGTTCAAACCCCTGTTGTTCAAGGGTCAACTGTATTTTCTTTTGCCAGGCCAACTTTCTGAATGGAAGGCAATGGAAATTTCCCCTAGGGAAATGTCAGGGATACAGATAATCTTCTTAATTTAGCAGTTATCTGTCTTGTAGATTAATGATGTCTTTTGAGAGTTGTTACCTGGTTATTAGTCTGATTTAAGGGAAGCCACCAGCTTCCCTTAATATGTTGTATTAATTGGAATGGTACAATTTAAAGTACATTTAAAATTACCATGGTCTGACAGTGTTTTGAGAAATTTCTGGTTTGAAACAACAGGTGTGTATTAATAGATGCAGTACTGTGAAATGTGTGCCTATCCCAGAGGGTCACTGTGGTGTAATAGAAAGAGGATACACTTTGCAGTTAGATAGACATGTGTGAGCAATAGCTGTACAATATCAACTTATTAGATTAGTAGTTAACGTTTTTAAGCCTCCGTTTATCTGTGAATAGAAAACAAAAATATATCGTGCAAAAAATAAATAAATAAAAATATATTGCGCAATTGTAATAAGTATTAGAACTAATATATGCAGATTGCTGAATGTAGCCCTCAGCAATAATAGTTGCCTAATCAATGTTACCTGTTGTTATTAATTATTGATATTAATTATCTTCTGCAAAAGATTTACATGTTGAGTTTTGTTAAAGTTGAATAGTTAGACATTGCTTGTCCTCGTGTTGTGAATACATTACCTTTAATTCTCATTTATAAGTATTTTCATATTTTAAAAATGTTATTCTAAATCAGAAGACTGGGTATGTCAAAAGATAGTAGGATACAGTACTTTTTCTGTAGTCTTGGTTGTTATATATTAACAATATCTAATATCTCTTGAGGCAATGGTCAAACATATTTTAGAAAACCATAGACCACATGTATGGAATGGTCTTAGAGGACTGGAAACCAGATTAGTGTCTATGACTCTCATCCTGTTTGCTCCGTCTGTCACACTACAGTTTCACCAAACTGTACCCTATTGCTCCATTTCAGTCCCTGAAGATAACTGTATCTATAAATATCAGCCCTTGGTACTTTCCAATAGTCTGATATTTATAGAGGAGGAGAGATTAATTTTTTTCTTGAAATCAGAAAATTGCAAGAAATATTATGTTTAATACCTATTGCATTTTTAGATGCTAGATTAGGAGAAATAAGTTAGGAGTCAAGGTATGTATGTTTAAAAGAATTGGATGTAATTAAGATATTTTGGGACATTATTTTAGGAAATTATTAAAAATATAAATTCCAGTAGATCAGTATCAATATACTCCGATTATATGAGGAAATTTTAAGAATGCAGACTCTGAAGACTGAGTTTTTCAGTTGCAAATAGAAGATTACCTTGTGGTAGAGGTAGGTCACAACCTAGAGTAATATATATTGGAAAGGTTTTCAACAGTCACGGGTCAAAGCAAAAGGGGTTCCTTTGTTAACTCTCAGTTATCTTAAAAGTGGAACCAAAATAAAATCATTCAGTTCTCTTAAAATATTCTGTGATAAACCTTAGTATGAGCTTAACAATTTTTATTTTCTTATTTATACAGTTCTGATTGAACTGAGTTGCTGGTGATATCAATTTACCTCCTTTTGAGAGTCTTAAAATGTAACTATATATTTTAAAAGTGTAAATATCCTCCTACATTAAATAGAGATTCAAATTTAGAACTTGAAGTACCATACTATAAAGTTTAAATTCTTTTTTTAACTTCTTGGTTATAGAACTGAGAGCCAAGCTTTTTCATGGCCTAAATACTTTCCAAGTGAAAATTAAGGATATATTTTTATAATGTTTTCCATCATTCTAAAATGTAAAATTAAACAGATTCCAGGATTAGAAAGGTATATTGATTTATAAATGACAACTATAGTACCATATAAAATAGTGCTTTTCTGGATCAGTATAGGATGTTATTTTAGGAGACATGAGGTCTCTCTTCAATGAGTTAGAAGAAGAGGAATAAAATACGTAAGACTTTGTTAGAAAGAGATGTATTTGAGGGCCATGGGCTTCATAAATTTCTCTAACAGAAAGTCAGGAGGAGTTTTAATCATAAGCAAGGCACTTCTATCAGTAGAGTCCCTGTAAGTAAATACTCTGCTGTCGTAATATCTTATGGAAAAACCCAAATGAACTTTTTGGCCAACCCAATGTTTTGCTAGTTGTCACACTGATTGCCTGGCCACATTTCTTGCTTTGTCATTTTATCAACTCAGAACTGCCATGCATTTGAGGTCTGTAATTTGTTGCAAGTGTTCTAAATTAAAACAAATTATTACCTGAACTAGGTGAGTAGTAGTGAGAAGGAGAGAAGGAGCCAAACTGGGTTGAGATTGAAGTAAAACTGATTGGGTTATTCGATAGAGTAGATGGGGGAAGAGAGAGAGAGAGATCAAGGATGACTCAGAATCCTAATCTGGAAGACTAGAGAATTCTCTTTCCAGAATTCAGGTGTTTCAAATGAGAAGTAGAAATAGGCTTGATGAAGGATGACAAGTGGCTATACTTTTGGATATATTACGTTCAAGGATCCATTGGGATAGTAAGTGAACTAAAAAAACTCATAGTGTATTTTCATAACCATGTCCCAGAGTCATTGCATGAGTGTCTTTATATACCTGTTGTAGTAGGAATGGGTAGAGGTTATCTTGGGAGTCAGGTGGCAGATATTGGCTCATGGATGCTTAGAATGTCTCTGCTTGCCTTCAACTCTCATTCCAAAATCTGTATCAGTGAGAATCAGAAAATGAACACTGCACAGGTTTGGGAGCCCATGAAAGATGTTTGCTACCTATCACTATAGGAGAGAAGACATTATGTCCTTAAAAAAACAACAAAGTAAAAATAAGGCAAAAATTATGCTTCTACCATACTCAAGAGCCCTAAGTTATTCCACTTGACTAAATGCAAACCTGTATTTTGATTCCTTATCTTTAAGAATATTTATCTAATTTTCCAATAAAATTCAAAGCTTTGAATCTGTTGAGACAATATATTATATGGTACAATTCAACAACAACAAAAACAAAATCTCTCAACCATTCCCAAATATGGCACAGATTTTCTTTCCTTGACCCTTAAGGAATTTATATTGTTTTTCAAATGAGGAAAAATATGAATAGTGTTTTAAAATATATTGAACTTGTAAAATCATAAATAGAGCACTCTGCTGTAGAATTACTCTTCTAAGAATAACACCTAAAGCAATTTTACATTTGGCAATATACATAATCTCTTCCAGTGCAGAACTGGCAGGTATTCACAACACATAGCGCAGCCAGGTTCTGGCAAAGAATACCATCCTTTTCATTTACAACAAATATAAACTTGGCATGCTTATGATAAAGAAATTTGTCTACTTCATCTTAGGGGAGAGTTGAATTTACCTCTTTTTCTGATTTCTGCTTTGGGAGTATGGAGATCACATTCATTCTTGGCATCTTTAGTTTGTACAAAATTATTTTGTATTTTACTGATTTGAAATTTTATTTGGTAACGACATGGCTAATAAACTACCAAAGGGTCATAAAGTTCACCTCCACTGTTTAAATCAGTCATCGGTCTAAACTCAGATAAAAAACAAATGTACTTCTGATCATCTCTTAAGAATGTCTCCATTGTCATCAATAAGAAGTTTGCTTTAGGCAGTCTATTTTCTGGGGGTGGGAGGGGGACTGTACTTGTATGACATCATTCAGCTTTTCATATTTTTTTCTTAATCCCTGGGCCCTTAGGCTTCTCCCCTCAAATTACAAACTATTCATTCACCAGAAGCTTTGTGTTAAAGTAATTTTTGTAATTACTTCCTACCAGTGGGAAACAAGGAATAGTAAGCCTTTATCTCCTGGCTTCCTTTCAGGATTTTCATTTTCCTGCATGAACCCAAGTGCTTGTGTTGCTGGTGTGGTTGTCATGGCGCTGTGAAGGAGTGTCTTTGTCCCAGGTGGGAAACATACACAAGTCAGAAATGATTTGGGAGTTGCTCCTGGTTGCCAGGGAATGAAACTATGAAACAAGAACTAGAATAATGGGAAGACTATTCCTTATTTTAGTGACGCTAGGAACTTCCTAGGCACAGAGCCCTTCCTTGATCTGTAGGCACATGAGTAGGTGCTATAGTCCTTTGTATTTGGAAGTTCTCATGACTTATACCCTAATCAAAGAGAAACATTGGTGGACATTGTAACCCACCAAAAGAAGAAAAAAAATCAAGCGTGAAAAATTAATTTTAGCAGATGTTTTCTTATTAAATGAAGCAAGACACATAATACTACTAAATCATTAAGGTCTGTCAATAGCAAACATTCTTTTAGGTAGATGTTAAATGATAAAGTTTTCACAGAAGCACAGATTAGTTTATAATATAATCTAAATTTCAGCTATTTGTCAAGGCTACTCCCATTGGATTCATGCGGAAATACTAATCGTATTTATGGAATTCCTTTTCAGGTTGGTTTTGTATGTTTTATCATCTAGGTATTTATAATAATTATTGACAAAAGAAGGCAGTTGAATTATTATATAAAGTAATCAGGAAGCAGAGTGAAGATTAAAGGAGCTTTCAGATGGGAAACATGAAAGATAATATTCCCCTTACTAACATGTCTTCCTGGGCCTATTCTATTTCTTCATGAATAGGTACAATGAAAGGAGCATTTATACAGACCAGGATTAAAGTGTTACAAAATGTAACTCCGTATTTTTTCTAATAAGGTATTGAATATGGAAATACACAAATGGTATTGAGAATTCAGAGTTGCTGGATTACTATTTAGTTATTGATGTGGCATTAATGGAGAAAGAGAATTGTGAGGTTTCAGATATAGTGTCTGTGTGATTGGAGTGAAATTGAAAGCAGTTAATTTATCTTAGGGTATGAAGCTAATTCAGGTAACTTAGACCAAATGTTGATTTTTTAATTAAATGATTGCCTCTCAGAAGTAACTATATCAATTATTGAGTTATGAAAGAGCAGTTCATACCAAGAAAAACCTTTGTTAGTATTTAAAATGCATTTGCTCTTTCTGAATATAAAATATATCCTATTATCAAAATATGCTTTTTTTGTTGTTGGCTGTGTTGGATTGTTGCACGCGGGCTTTCTCTAGTTGTGGCGAGCAGGGGCTACTCTTCCTTGTGGTACACGGGTTTCTCATTGCAGTGGCTTCTCTTGTTGTGGAGCACGGGCTCTAGGCGCGTGGGCTTCAGTAGTTGTAGCACGTGGGCTCAGTAGTTGTGGCTCACGGGCTCCAGAGCGCAGGCTTGGTAGTTTTGGTGCACGGGCTTAGTTGCTCCGCGGCTTGTGGGACCTTCCCAGACCAGGGCTTGAACCCGCGTTCCGTGAACTGGCAGGCGGATTCTTAACCACTGAGCCACCAGGGAAGCCCTCAAAATATACTTTTAATGTTTGGTTTCATTCATTTCAACTGCATTTGCTTATGAGGGGTAGACCCTATTTTTAGTAAAATATTAAGTATGTTTTGACTCTGCACATGCCAAGTATTCCTGTTTAAACCCATTTTAAAGCCTGTGCTTATTTTCTTTACATGTACAATTTATAAACTTTCACGTTAGTAAATGGGTAGGAAGCATTTGTGTAAGGATTATTTGTGTAAGAATATTTCTGGAGGTTAAGTAATCTTTTGCTTCATCATTGTCATTGTTTTCTTTTTCCTGCTAAATCATGAGTCATTAACTTCAAATATAAAATTTATTTATATAGATCAATGCTATTTGCTTCCGATCATCTTCATTTGGTATTCTGCAAACAGTTGTTGTTTATGTGTGCTTTATGTGTGCAGGGGCCCTTGCATCCCTGCAGAGTATTCAGGTGTGTTATTCTCAATCCTCTCTTTCTTTATAGGATCTTTTTATCCGTGTCTCGATGTGGGGAATCTTTCAGGTAGATGACGTAGAGAAATGGGACAATGGGAAAAAATAAGTGTAGCACAGAAATAATATTTTTATTTGAAAATTGTTTGAGATTAGATTATGGGGACTATGAATTAAAATGTGAGGGCTACACTCAGACCAAAATAAATGCTCCTTTAATGCATGGTTCTGCAAGGGGAGCTGAATACTTACTTGGTTTTGTTCTTTCTAGACACCAGAAATTTTATTCCAGTTTTCAGCTGTGATTCATCTGGTCTGAATATGTAAATTTAAAAATCCTTAATGGAAGTTCTTGAACTTGGGACTTTGTATATGATGGAAAGATTTATTTTAGGAATGATTGGAGCCATTTCCCTAAGTTTAATATAATATATATATATACTATAAGGTTTACTGCAGATATGTAGTTATATACAGCATATTCTTAGATCACTTTACAGTACCTTACTAAATATCTGGAAAAAAATCTTGGACAAGAGGCATTGATTCAAATTGTTTTTCCATTTTTTTGTTTTCTGCTCATCATTCACAACTATTTTAACCACTTATATGCCGTTCCACATTAACTTGTTCTTTGATTCTGTGCTGAGATCTTTGTTCATTATTTCAGAGCTCTGATTAGTAATACCAAGCATCCTAAGATTTTGTGTATATTCTTGTCCAAAGGACAGTTCTTTTAGGCAATACCTGAGTATAAGCCAAAGCTCAAGGCTTATTTCTCTTGAGTGTGCTTTATAGATTTCTGTATGCTCTTTAAATGTTAAGAATAAAGTCTGTGTGATACTAAAACGTTTTGCCTTCTAAATTCAGTCCTCTGTTTCAGCACATTGGCAGGTTTTGTTTTCACATTTTCCATTTTATCAGGACTTACCCCACGTACTAAGGGGATAAGAGCAATGTCTAAGCCCCTTTTGGTGAGACAAATGAGTGAAAAAGCAGATTCTTTTTATGTCCTGTGCTCCGTACGAATAAAATGTCACTGAACAGCCTTTTAGTAACAAGAAATTAAAATATTACAACAGCTTTTAAGTTTCTACATTCCCAGTTTTGGATGACATTTGTAGATAAAGTCAGTATAGCAATTTGATGCAAATAAACGTTGTCCTTCCTCATTCTCTAATGCTTGGGTTTGGCTTTCAAGTCTAGTGGGAAGTCCTAAGGAAATCACTGCTAGGTGTGGTAGATGCACCTCCCTATTTATGTTTAAAAGAGATACAATTAATTTAATCAGGTTAGATATGTTGTTTTTGTCTCTTCAACATCCTTCTCTCATCTGTGATGAGCCAACATTTGAAAAGTCAGCAGAAGCATATGTAGTTGTTATAGGGTTGCTATCATCTGAGTTCCACTGGGCATTTTAAAGACACTACCGCTCACTAGTTCTCTTCCTCTTAAATTTATGGAAGACATATTCTAACATCCTGTTATCTCAGACTTCTACAAATTATTAATGAACATTTATGGTATACATTAAGGTTATTTTTATAGAGTTGAGATCTATAAGCTTTGATGTTGGACAAAATCACTATTACATTAACCACCCAGATTTTTATCCTTAAGTAAAATCCCAGCCTTTTTGGACTTTTCATCTTTCCTAGTTATATGGCCCCAGTTATAATGAGACTCAGACTTCAACTCACAGTATCCACAAGCATGTCACTCGTCTCTGTTTCTTCCTTTTGTGACCTTATGACAACTTTGATAAAGCAACTCAAATAATCTGAATTATTCAAGTTTTGTATCCTGAATACAAATTAAGGAAATGGGAAGCCAAGAATTTACTTTCAGTAGTAGGAATTATGAAACTGGACCTTCCTTTTATTAATAGAAATGGTGACTTTGTAGCACATATTAATTCTTTACAAATATTCACAGAGGGAAACAAATACAAAAACAGAAGAAAAAAAAAGCCCAGATATCCTAAATGTGAAGCGCATCACATTTTGATTTAGTACAGAAGTTTTATATGTTAGCCAGTTTGTGGGCTTCTTTGGCTGGCTGAGTGGGCCTCACTGGGGTGATAGTCCTTGTCGGCCTGGCTGCTGCTAGCTCCACTGGCGTTCACTGCTGGCCCTTCTCAGCTTGACTCCAGTCTGCTCTCATGGGTGCAGCAGACCACCCTGAGTTCTGGCTAGGGCTCCTATTTCCCCAGCCCACGTGATCTGCCTGCAGCTTCTGTTGTGGGACCTCACTGATGCTGGTTCAGCAACCCTCTTAGACAGTCTCCCCAGGAAGGTCAGATACTGCTGTTCTTACAGCACCTGAACCAAGGGGACTCATGGCTTCCTTGGCTGCAACTGGATCGATGTGCTAGCAAATGCAGTGTTCTCCTTCCAGAGTCCCCAGAATAGAGCAGGAAGACAGGCTTTGGCCCTTGGAGGTCCTCAGAGATCTGTATGTTTTAGCACCGTGTCCCTTCTCTTGAGACTTTGCCTCGAAGGAGAACTGGGAAGAAATCCGGATATCTGTCTCCTCATCCCAAAAGCAGTCCAAGATCAAAAGGGCCAAGGCTGCCTTTTTCTTCCTCTAATTAAACGCTTTTTCCTCACTACTCCAGCCTCATGATTAAGACTGACAATGGTCAGGACTTTTTCTCATAGGAGGAAAACACAAATAAAGAACAAACAAATAAAAAACCTCTGTATTCTGGCCTCCAGGCCTCGCATTGATATGTTACATGACAACTATGAGGATCTAGAAAATCCTTTCCCTTTTAGCCTACAGATCTCTGTTATTTTGAAAAATCTTATTTGAACTCCAGAAGTTGAATATTGAGTCTCTTTATATTCTTGATGCAACAATCCTAGTGTCCAACAGCCTCTTTCCTTTCCCTTCCCAACCTCCCACCTAGAGTTTGGGGATAATTAGCAAGTCATTTATGCACAAAGGCTGAGAAGATAATTATATTTTCCAAATATCATCCCCATTTCACAAATCAACCTATTTCTGGGATTCACATTGTTGTAGTTCCATATTGTTGTAGTTGCAGAAACCATATATATCAAGGGGTTGTTGAAAGGGCTCTTGTTAGAATCGTATCCCCTCTTATTGTATACATGTAATTTGGGGTGAAGAATGATAAGATGTCAAGTGCAAAATAGCAAAAAAACAGGGTTAAAATGGAATTAATGTCAGAAAAAATAAATTTTATCTTTATAACTTAAGTATACCTTACCTCATGATTTGTAATCTAAAACAAATCAACAGATACGGTTTTGACATCCCGAGTCACTAGAAGAACCTGAGAATTTTCAGTTTTCCAATGTCTATATATCTAAATTTGGAGTTTTAATCCTACTTGACTGTTATTTTCTTTTTCCAGTTAATATCTGCAAATATGGAATTTTATCCCAGATTTTACAGGACTTGACTTGTGATTAAAAGAAGAAATCAAATTTCTTCTCTTTGTGAATATAGAATCCTGATATTTTATTTATGATATGATTAAAACAAGAAGTGATTTTTATGCAAATCAGAGAATAGTAGTATTAATACAGGCCTCAGGAGCCCATTTACTTACTTTTGCAGATTTTTCTAACTTTTTGTCCAGAGATAGAGTAATGGTATTGAAAGTGATAGAAGTACCATGTCCAATCCTCCTTCAGTACAAATAGGGAGGTCATCTGTTTTAGTCTTCTTCAATTCTTGGCAATAACAAAGGAAAAATTAATAAGAACAGTTATGAAGGCAGTCCCTTACCTTAGGTCCCCAGCTCCAGTAACTAAAGCTTAAAAAGAACAACTTAAATGCGCTAGACATTAGAAAAACTAATGGGAATGGGAAACTAGGTGCTCAGTGTTTAATCTATTGAGAATACCCCTTATATTTCTAGGTATGGAGACAAAATATAAGTGATTATTTCAGAAAACATATTTTGATTGATATAAGGACATATTGCATTAGGATAGGATCACACACATTCTCTGTTCCACCCCCTTTGCATACATACTCTAACCCCACCTTAATGGCCATTCCTGTGAAAGGTATTTCAAAGCCAAAGGAATACGGTCCAACTGTGTTAAATTTCTTAGAGTAAAGTTAGCCAAGGATATCCTGTAAAAACAGACTCAAGCATTTGAATATGATCTCTTGAGCCAGTTTTAAAATTAGATCTTCAAACTGGGTCTTTAGAACACTAAAGAAATCCAAAAATCTAAGCAGTGACTTTTTTTGTTGTTGTTACAAGACTATCTAACATGTATCTTTTAAACAATCTTTACTATTTCCTATCTCACAGAGAAGGAAAAAAAGCTCACATTTTTCAGCTAGTTCATAAGAAAACTAAAATATTTATCAGAGATGGAATGTGTCTACAGCTTATGCCTTCACAAAGTATGAAGACATAATGTGTAATTATCAATGATGAGTTTTAGGCAAACATCTAGTGTATTATTGATATAAATATATTATTTTTATTTGTTTATTGGGTACTTAACATATGCTCTCCCATAGAGTATAGTGTACTTCCATAAAGACTGATAAAGAAACATAACAACTAAATTAAACCATTACACAATTAGCCTTATAATGACTGATCTAGAAAGCATATTGTGAGACTTTAGAAATATCATTGAAGGCTGGAGTGTTTGAGGGACTTCAGGTAGATAGTGAAGGATGCCTGGATGCAACGACTGGGAAGAAAGGAAGACATTCCTAAGGAAGCAAGACAAAAATTCAGGTAGAGACATAGTGGTGATACTATGATGATGATATTATTATTAATAAATAACTAAAAGTAGAAAAGGCACAAATATAAACCATGTTACCTCAAGGGATTTTTGTTTGTTTTTTACATAATGACTAATTTAAGCTGATTGAGTCAATGTCTTAGCTGCTATTGATGTGGTAAAATTTTTTTTTCTTTTTGAATTTTATTTATTTATTTTATACAGTAGGTTCTTATTAGTTATCTATTTTATACATATTAGTGTATACATGTCAGTGCCAATCTCCCAGTTCATCCCACCCGCCCTCCACCACCCCGCTTTCCCCCCTTGGTAGATTTCTTCCTTTTCTTTAGTATAGTTTTAGCCCAGAGGCTTACCATTGAGTACCTTTGTGACCTATATCAAGTTACTTAACCTATCAGAGACTCTGTTTCCTCATCCGTCAACAAAGCAGAGAAAATAATAGTACTTCCTTCAAAGGGTTGTCTTTGGATTTATCTGTAAAGCACTTGATTTTAGTTCCTGGCATGTACTAAACACTCAATGAAAGTTACCTCTTACTACTCTTTTATCATAACTACACTTTCCCTTTGTGGTACTTTTATAATCTTATAAGAACCACCAGCTATCTTTCTTTGAACGTGTGGTTTGTTATATGCTTTCATCACAGCATCACTTTTGTTTTTCTCCCTTTGGTGTCATGCAGATTCTCACTCTTGTGTTTTACTTTCAGCTTCTAGGAAATTGCTCTCCTATAGAGTTTTCTGGATTATGGAAATGTTCTACCGCAGTGCTATCCAATATCCAGTAACCACTAGGCATATGTAGCAATTGAGATGTGACTAGTGCAACTAAAGAACTGAATTTTTTGTTTTACTTAATTTTAAATTAATTTAAATGTAAAGAGCCAAGCCAAGGATTTGCACCATGGTATATATCTTCTTGATGGTTTTCAAAATTCTTTCATGTACCTTATTTCATTTGATTCTCCCAAGAATTATGTGACATAGAATAGGTGGGATTACCCCAAATTTTCTTGTTTGCTCAACATTGCTTATTCAAGGTCTAGCACAAGGACCAGCACAGAGCAGATCTTCAATAAATATTGATTGAATGAATAAGTGATTGATTCTGATACTCAGAAATGTTAAGTACCTTGCCCAAGGAAAATTATTAAAAATGTTTTTCCACACTCTTAATTTGATGAAAAAGTGCAGGTTTTCCAGGTACTTTTTTTTTTTTTTGATAAAATATAGAAGAAAAAAATCATCTTTATTTATTTTTTTTTAACATCTTTATTGGAGTATAATAGCTTTACAATGGTATGTTAGTTTCAGCTTCACAACAAAATGAATCAGTTATATATATACATATGTTCCCATATCTCTTCCCGCTTGCGTCTCCCTCCCTCCCACCCTCCCTATCCCACCCCTCCAGGCGGTCACAAAGCACCAAGCTGATCTCCCTGTGCTATGCGGCTGCTTCCCACTAGCTATCTACCTTACGTTTGGTAGTGTATATATGTCCATGCCTCTTTATCGCTTTGTCACCGTTTACACTTCCCCCTCCCCATAGCCTCAAGTCCATTCTCTAGTAAGTCTGTGTCTTTATTCCTGTTTCACCCCTAGGTTTTTCATGACATTTTTTTTTTTAAATTCCATATATATGTGTTAGCATACGGTATTTGTCTCTCTCTTTCTGACTTACTTCACTCTGTATGACAGACTCTAGGTCTATCCACCTCATTACAAATAGCTCAATTTCGTCTCTTTTTATGGCTGAGTAATATTCCGTTGTATATATGTGCCACATCTTCTTTATCCATTCATCCGATGATGGACACTTAGGTTGTTTCCATCTCTGGGCTATTGTAAATAGAGCTGCAATGAACATTTTGGTACATGACTGTTTTTGAATTATGGTTTTCTCAGGGTATATGCCCAGTAGTGGGATTGCTGGGTCATATGGTAGTTCTATTTGTAGCTTTTTAGGAACCTCCATACTGTTCTCCACAGTGGCTGTATCAATTTACATTCCCACCAACAGTGTAAGAGGGTTCCCTTTTCTCCACACCCTCTCCAGCATTTATTGTTTCTAGATTTTTTGATGATGGCCATTCTGACTGGTGTGAGATGATATCTCATTGTAGTTTTGATTTGCATTTCTCTCATGATTAGTGATGTTGAGCATTCTCTCATGTGTTTGTTGGCACTCTGTATATCTTCTTTGGAGAAATGTCTATTTAGGTCTTCTGCCCATTTTTGGATTGGGTTGTTTGTTTTTTTGTTATTAAGCTGCATGAGCTGCTTATAAATTTTGGAGATCAATCCTTTGTCAGTTGCTTCATTTGCAAATATTTTCTCCCATTCTGAGGGTTGTCTTTTGGTCTTCTTTATGGTTTCCTTTGCTGCGCAAAAGCTTTTAAGTTTCATTAGGTCCCATTTGTTTACTCTTGTTTTTATTTCCATTACTCTAGGAGGTGGGTCAGAAAGAATCTTGCTGTGATTTATGTCATAGAGTGTTCTGCCTATGTTTTCCTCTAAGAGTTTGATAGTTTCTGGCCTTACATTTAGGTCTTTAATCCATTTTGAGCTTATTTTTGTGTATGGTGTTAGGGAGTGATCTAACTTCATACTTTTACATGTAGCTGTCCAGTTTTCCCAGCACCACTTATTGAATAGGCTGTCCTTTCTCCACGGTACATTTCTGCCTCCTTTGTCAAAGATAAGGTGACCATATGTGCGTGGGTTTATCTCTGGGCTTTCTATCCTGTTCCATTGATCTATCTTTCTGTTTTTGTGCCAGTACCATACCGTTTTGATAACTGTAGCTTTGTAGTATAGTCTGAAGTCTGGGAGCCTGATTCCTCCAGTTCCTTCTTTCGTTCTCAAGATTGCTTTGGCTATTCGGGGTCTTTTGTGTTTCCATACAAATTGCAAAATTTTTTGTTCTAGTTCTGTGAAAAATGCCAGTGGTAGTTTGATAGGGATTGCATTGAATCTATAGATTGCTTTGGGTAGTAGAGTCATTTTCACAATGTTGATTCTTCCAATCCAAGAACATGGTATATCTCTCCATCTATTTGTATCATCTTTAATTTCTTTCATCAGTGTCTTATAATTTTCTGCATACAGGTCTTTTGTCTCCTTAGGTAGGTTTATTCCTAGATATTTTATTCTTTTTGTTGCAATGGTAAATGGGAGTGTTTTCTTGATTTCACTTTCTGATTTTTCATCATTAGTATATAGGAATGCCAGAGATTTCTGTGCATTAATTTTGTATCCTGCCACTTTACCAAATTCATTGATTAGCTCTAGTAGTTTTCTGGTAGCATCTTTAGGGTTCTCTATGTATAGGATCATGTCATCTGCAAACAGTGACAGCTTTACTTCTTCTTTTCCGATTTGGATTCCTTTTATTTCCTTTTCTTCTCTGATTGCTGTGGCTAAAACTTCCAAAACTATGTTGAATAAGAGTGGTGAGAGTGGGCAACCTTGTCTTGTTCCTGATCTTAGTGGAAATGCTTTCAGTTTTTCGCCATTGAGGATGATGTTTGCTGTGGGCTTGTCATATATGGCCTTTATTATGTTGAGGAAAGTTCCCTCTATGCCTACTTTCTGCAGGGTTTTTATCATAAATGGGTGTTGAATTTTGTCAAAAGCTTTCTCTGCATCTATTGAGATGATCATATGGTTTTTCTCCTTCAATTTGTTAATATGGTTTATCACATTGATAGATTTGCGTATATTGAAGAATCCTTGCATTCCTGGAATAAACCCCACTTGATCATGGTGTATGATCCTTTTAATGTGCTGTTGGATTCTATTTGCTAGTATTTGTTGAGGATTTTTGCATCTATGTTCATCAGTGATATTGGCCTGTAGTTTTCTTTCTTTGTGACATCCTTGTCTGGTTTTGGTATCAAGGTGATGGTGGCCTCGTAGAAGGAGTTTGGGAGTGTTCCTCCCTCTGCTATATTTTGGAAGAGTTTGAGAAGGATAGGTGTTAGCTCTTCTCTAAATGTTTGATAGAATTCGCCTGTGAAGCCATCTGGTCCTGGGCTTTTGTTTGTTGGAAGATTTTTAATCACAGTTTCAATTTCAGTGCTTGTGATTGGTCTGTTCATATTTTCTATTTCTTCCTGATTCAGTCTTGGCAGTTTGTGCATTTCTAAGAATTTGTCCATTTCTTCCAGATTGTCCATTTTATTGGCATAGAGTTGCTTGTAGTAATCTCTCATGATCTCTTTTATTTCTGCAGTGTCAGTTGTTACCTCTCCTTTTTCATTTCTAATTCTATTGATTTGAGTCTTCTCCCTTTTTTTCTTGATGAGTCTGGCTAGTGGTTTATCTATTTTGTTTATCTTCTCAAAGAACCAGCTTTTAGTTTTATTGATCTTTGCTATTGTTTCCTTCATTTCTTTTTCATTTATTTCTGATCTGATTTTTATGATTTCTTTCCTTCTGCTAGCTTTGGGGTTTTTTTGTTCTTCTTTCTCTAATTGCTTGAGGTGCAAGGTTAGGTTGTTTATTCGAGATGTTTCCTGCTTCTTAAGGTGGGCTTGTATTGCTATAAACTTCCCCCTTAGAACTGCTTTTGCTGCATCCCACAGGTTTTGGGTCGTTGTGTCTCCATTGTCATTTGTTTCTAGGTATTTTTTGATTTCCTCTTTGATTTCTTCAGTGATCACTTCATTATTAAGTAGTGTATTGTTTAGCCTCCATGTGTTTGTATTTTTTACAGATCTTTTCCTGTAATTGATATCTAGTCTCATGGCGTTGTGGTCAGAAAAGATACTTGATACAATTTCAATTTTCTTAAATTTACCAAGGCTTGATTTGTGACCCAAGATATGATCTATCCTGGAGAATGTTCCATGAGCACTTGAGAAAAATGTGTATTCTGTTGTTTTTGGATGGAATGTCCTATAAATATCAATTAACTCCATCTAGTTTAATGTATCATTTAAAGCTTGTGTTTCCTTATTTATTTTCATTTTGGATGATCTGTCCATTGGTGAAAGTGGGGTGTTAAAGTCCCCTACTATGAATGTGTTACTGTCGATTTCCCCTTTTATGGTTGTCAGTATTTGCCTTATGTATTGAGGTGCACCTATGTTGGGTGCATAAATATTTACAATTGTTATATCTTCCTCTTGGATTGATCCCTTGATCCTTATGTAGTGTCCTTCTTTGTCTCTTCTAATAGTCTTTGTTTTAAAGTCTATTTTGTCTGATATGAGAATTGCTACTCCAGCTTTCTTTTGGTTTCCATTTGCATGAAATACCTTTTTCCATCCCCTTACTTTCAGTCTGTATGTGTCTCTAGGTCTGAAGTGGGTCTCTTTTAGACAGCAAATATATGGGTCTTGTTTTTGTATCCATTCAGCCAATCTGTGTCTTTTGGTGGGAGCATTTAGTCCATTTACATTTAAGGTAATTATCGATATGTGTGTTCCTATTCCCATTTTCTTAATTGTTTTGGGTTCGTTATTGTAGGTCCTTTCCTTCTTTTGTGTTTCTTGCCTAGAGAAGTTCCTTTAGCAGTTGTTGTAGAGCTGGTTTGGTGGTGCTGAACTCCCTCAGCTTTTGCTTGTCTGTAAAGGTTTTAATTTCTCCATCAAATCTGAATGAGATCCTTGCTGGGTAGAGTAATCTTGGTTGCAGGTTTTTCTCCTTCAACACTTTCAATATGTCCTGCCACTCCCTTCTGGCTTGCAGAGTTTCTGCTGAAAGATCAGCTGTTAACCTTATGGGGATTGCCTTGTGTGTTATTTGTTGTTTTTCCCTTGCTGCTTTTAATATGTTTTCTTTGTATTTAATTTTTGACAATTTGATTAATATGTGTCTTGGCGTATTTCTCCTTGGATTTATCCTGTATGGGACTCTCTGTGCTTCCTGGACTTGATTAATGATTTCTTTTCCCATATTAGGGAAGTTTTCAACTATAATCTCTTCAAATATTTTCTCAGTCCCTTTCTTTTTCTCTTCTTCTTCTGGAACCCCTATAATTCGAATGTTGGTGCGTTTAATGTTGTCCCAGAGGTCTCTGAGACTGTCCTCAGTTCTTTTCATTCTTTTTTCTTTATTCTGCTCTGCAGTAGTTATTTCCACTATTTTATCTTCCAGGTCACTTATCCGTTCTTCTGCCTCAGTTATTCTGCTATTGATCCCATCTACAGTACTTTTAATTTCATTTATTGTGTTGTTCATCGTTGCTTGCTTCATCTTTAGTTCTTCTAGGTCCTTGTTAACTGATTCTTGCAATTTGTCCATTCTATTGTCCATTCTATCTCCAAGATTTCGGATCAACCTTACTATCATTATTCTGAATTCTTTTTCAGGTAGACTGCCTATTTCCTCTTCATTTGTTAGGTCTGGTGGGTTTTTATCTTGCTCCTTCATCTGCTGTGTGTTTTTCTGTCTTTTCATTTTGCTTATCTTACTGTGTTTGGGGTCTCCTTTTTTGCAGGCTAAAGGTTCGTAGTTCCTGTTGTTTTTTGTGTCTGTCCCCAGTGGCTAAGGTTGCTTCAGTGGGTTGTGTAGGCTTCCTGGTGGAGGGTACTAGTGCCTGTGTTCTGGTGTATGAGGCTGGATCTTGTCTTTCCGGTGGGCAGGTCCACGTCTGGTGGTGTGTTTTGGGGTGTCTGTAGACTTACTATGATTTTGGGCAGCCTCTCTGCTAATGGGTGGGGTTGTGTTCCTGTCTTGCTAGTTGTTTGGCATAGGATGTCCAGCACTGTAGCTTGCTGGTCGTTGAGTGAAGCTGGGTGCTGGCGTTGAGATGGAGATCTCTCGGAGATTTTTGCTGTTTGATATTATGTGCAGCTGGGAGGCCTCTTGTGGACCAGTGTCCTGAAGTTGGCTCTCCCACCTCAGAGGCACAGCACTGAGTCCTGGCTGCAGCACCAAGAGCCTTTCATCCACAGGGCTCCTTAATTTGGGATGATTCGTTGTCTATTCAGGTATTCCACAGATGCAGGGTATATCAAGTTGATTGTGGAGCTTTAATCCGCTGCTTCTGAGGCTGCTGGGAGAGATTTCCCTTTCTCTTCTTTGTTCTCACAGTTCCCAGGGGCTCAGCTTTGGATTTGGCCCCGCCTGTGCGTGTAGGTCGCCGGAGGGCGTCTGTTCTTTGCTCAGACAGGACGAGGTTAAAGGAGCCACTGATTCGGAGGCTCTGGCTCACCCAGGCCCGGGGGGGTAGGGAGGGTCACGGAGTGCAGGGCGGGCCCGCAGCGGCAGAGGCCGGCGTGACGCTGCAGCCTGAGGCGCGCCGTGCGCTCTCCCGGGGAGCGGTCCCTGGATCCCGGGACCCCGGCAGTGGCGGGCTGCACAGGCTCCCCAGAAGGGCGTGTGGCTAGTGACCTGAGCTCGCACACAGGCCTCCCGGCGGCGGCAGCAGCGGCCTTAGCGTCCCATGTCCGCCTCTGGGCTCCGCACTCCCAGCCGCGGCTCGCGCCCGTCCCCGGAGCTCTCTCAAGCAGCGCTCCCAATCCCCTCTCCTCGTGCACCAGGAAACAAAGAGGGACGTAAAAGTCTCTTGCCTCTTCGGCAGGTCCAGACCCCTTCCAGGTACTTTTTAAACTGAACAAAACGAGCTTTCAACTGACATTTGTCAGGAAGGTCAAAAATGAAATTCTCTATAAGACTCACAGTGTCAAAATTTCTCTGGAATTCACAGGAGAAAATTCCAAGGAAGATAATCCAGAAAGAGCACTTATCACCTCAGATGTCTGTTTATCAGACCCAGACTATGTGATGCAGTCCCCTGTTGATGGTCTGAGGGGACTTCCTTACCTAGTCTGAGTGTCTGAGGGTGGCTGTTGAATGGGAATCAGGAAGGAGGCGCACAGCACAGAAGAGATTGTGGGGTGCTCCAGATTTATGATGTAGAGCTTGTTTACTAAGTCACCATGGCAGCTGCCACACATTTCATTTCTCATTCTAAAGGCATTTTTCATCTTTATGAATTTCCATAAAGATGCTTATGGGTTTTAAGTGGGAGATGCAAAGAGTGTACAGTTGGACAGTATAGGTCTCCTCTGTCTTCATAAATACTTGGCTGGAATTTGGGCCCTTTTGCCCCTTCATAGATACTTTTTTCCATCACCATCATTGCCAAATTTCTGTGAAGAATGTATCCTCTTTAACTCCCTTCTTATCACTTAGTCTCTTATCCAGCTCTACCTCAGCTTGGCTCTCAACCTCAGCATTTTACATAAATAGTTTTCCCCAGATACTGAAAGACACTTAAACATTTCAACAGATTTTTTTTTTCTTAGAGCTCATTCTCTTGGGCCTCTCATGACGTTTGGTAGCATATTGTTTCTTTAGGTTTTCTGTTCTCTTGGCTTCTGTCACACTCACTGTAGCCTTCCTGTCTCTGATCAGTTATTTGGGTATCTTTCCTTTTCTGATTATTTAGTAGTGCATTTCCCCTCTATTCAGTTTTATCCTACATGGTTTCAAAAGAGATACTCTTTTTTATGGTGTCCAGTATCATCTTTACCAAATATCCATAAATCTTTCTGGTATGGCTTTTGGAGCCTGACAAACCTGGGTTCAGACAGTAGCTCTGCTGCCGATGAGCACTTTGACCTTAGGTACTTTGGACAACTTCTCCAGATACCATTACTTCATCATGAAAATTTCGACCACCTTAAGATGCTGTTGGTGACGTACTGCCCTATATGATGGGCAGTCGGCTCATAATCTCTCTCACATCTTTCGCTGTCCTTTCTTACCACTGCCAAAACAATAGTTTGTATCCTTTTCTCATATTTCTTTCAGGAAAGGTCAGTTAATGCCAGATTACAGAGACCTTATTTTACAAATTAAAACAACAACAACAACAACCCCCCAGTGTACTCACAGAAGCAATATAGTTTTGTGATATGTATTTTAGAAGATGTGTCTTCCATCCACATGGAGTATAGAATAGAGGAGTGACAGGACGGAGGCAGCTTGGCAGTTACTGGAGTAATCCAGGTGATGAAAGCATCCAGTATGTCTACTCCAACATGAAAAGGGAAGAGTGGATGGAGTTGAATGCATTTTAAGAAGCAGAGCAAAACATTTTCATAGGGCCACTTTCATGTGAGGCTATTTGTGATCATTATAGTCATTACGTTTTTTAACTTAAAAAATTTTTAAGTAACATGCAGAACAGAATGCCTTATGCCATCCCTGACCCCCACTCAATCTCTGAGCAGAGTATTCAGGGATGGGGCAGAGATCAGGGTTCTCTGTTATATGTATTACTTAGTTTTTAATTAATATACAAAAAAAAATCTTAAAATTTTAACCATGAAATAATTATAAATATTCCCACACAGTGTGCTTCAAAAGTAATGTCACGTGTTCATTTTTGTAAGAAGCAAAAAAAGAGATTTTTGTGCCTGGTTAGATATAGATTGGGGAGAGACATCTAATGTAGTTAGATAGACTACCTTATTGCGTCCCTTGTTTGTTATTATTTCTGTCAACTTGTACTCTTTTCTGTTTTTGAGTATCTTCTTGTCACCTCTATTTAGTGTTCATTATCCAGCTCAAGGGTCATTTTTCAATGAAAGTGATTTTTTCTTTCTTCCCTGAAATTCCATAGTCCTTAAAAGTTCATTTTTACACTTTGCCATATACCATCTTATGATATGTATTATTTCCTTAATTTATTAGAATCTGGTTTTCAGCCCCTGCTATTTCATTTATTTTCTGAATAAATAACAAAACTCTTTAATGATAAACTATGCTGCTACATTTTGCTTTTTACTCACCTTACCTCTCTGTGACATTAGACTCACCCTTTGGCTTTCATGACTGGAGTCTTGGATTTACTTCTTAGCCTCCTTCCTTGATAATTTTTCTTCTTTCCATCCTTTTCATGCAAGTCTTCCTTAAGATTTTTGTCCTCTTCTTCTCTCGCGTTTTTGTACCATTGGTGATCTGTGGGAGAATTACATGGTGGTGTATATCGTCCACATTCTGCTTGAACTCCAAGACTGTATATTCAACCACTTTTTAGCCACCTGCACTTGGATATCCCACAAAGACCTCTACTCACCATGGCCAACACTGAACTTGTCTCTAACCATCAACCAATTCCTAAACTGCTCCTTGATTCTCCTATTAGATTTTAGTCTTAGTGAATGGTTCTGGCATCCACCCAGTTAACCCTCTGATTTTCGTATCCTTTATCTAGTTGGCAAGAAAGACCCACAAATTATACACCCAGAAAGCTCTCAAGATAGCCCCTTCAGTCTCCTTTGTTTCTACTTTTGTTCAGAACCTAGTGTTTTGTTTTGAATACTGCAGCTGTCCCCTAACTATTCTCCTATTTCTAAACTCCCTCTAGTCCATTTAGAGATACAATGTTACCAAACTTTGTGGATTATGTGCCCACACCACTGTGTGTGTGTGTGTGTGTGTGTGTGTGTGTGTGTGTACATACACACAAATGTATTACTATAGTTTATACATTATAGAACATATGTATCATATTATAAGACATTCACAGAGATAGAAATTATAAAAAATATAACAAAGATAACTTTGGTAGAAGTTCTATTTTTTTCTCCATATTCCAATAACTATTTTTACATATCTCTGTAATGTAAGTGTCCTGATATCTTGCTTTGGAGATTGCTGCTTTTGATTGAAAATTTGGTGACCTTTGCGAACTGAAATACTTAAAAATCATTATGTAGTCTAAAACTTGTAAGTCATTCCCCGTTCCTTACTAGATAAAATATAAATATTTTAGCGTTGTCCTCGGACACCTGGAACCTATTTATCTATTTTCTCTCTCTTGCTGCTCATCAGTGACTCCCACTCCCCACTAACACTCTTTACTTTGAACGTTACCGAACTCTAAATTCCATAAATACACATTTTCTCCCACTTTGCCCTCTTGTTTGTCCTTATATATGGGAGACTGCATATCTCTTTCTTTTAGAATTATGGAATGTGTCTTTATATTAAGCTTTACCTGGTAAACCTAGACCATCTTTTTGAGAAGAGAGTAAATGTCTGCCTTGATTTCGTAGGATCTGAAAGGTGGATAATAATATTTGCCTCATATCTGAGGACTAAAGGAGATAATTAACTTCATCCTGTAGCACACAACATGGTTGGCCTATTTTAATTCATATCCATCTCTTATTTTCATCTAACCTCATCCAACAATCTCTTTTGAGACTAAAGACTACAATTTTATCTTCCTTCAAGTTTCTTATTTATAATAATTTAAGGGAGATCTACTTTTTTCATAACTTAGCATTGTATATGGTTGAAGAAGAGCCTACCATTAAGACAGAGATCAGAGGAGGGAAGTAGAAAATGCTTTGAGAAGATGCTCAGTCTCTTAAGAAAGTCATTGTTCTACAGAAATACTTCCAAAAAGAGCTGGACAAAATTTTTTTTCTACAGAATTGTACTCTGTAAAGCAGAGTTTCTTAGTCTGCAAGGGCATCAAGAGGTCTAAAAACTCCTTGAATTTAATTTTATATTTATGTGCATATTTGTGTGGTCCCTTCTCTCCCAGAGAGGTTTCATATCTTGTAAAGGATTTTCAAAGGGGTCCATTATTTTAAAATTTGGGGAGAAACAACTCTTCAAAGTGTTTTTATATTCTTTGGGTAATTCGATTTGCTTTTCCAAGCCATTTGTATACATATATTGAGAACTAAAAGGGTGAGAAATGGATCTTACTTATATAATGATTAAGTTGCCTAACAACCATTGGACTTTTAATATCAGAATATTAATTGAATCATATACCTATCCCTCAGTGAAAAGCATAATCTTTTTTCTCTTTTAAATGTATGAGTAAACTACTCTAGTCCAATAGTATCTACTAGCTAAACATAAAAAGATATGTTTTGGTGAGAGGGAAACTTGTCTCAGTATGCTTTCTTTTCAAAAGTGCAGAAGATAAAGAAAAATATGACACCCCTCCCAACGTGTAGGATACTTTTGTATTTGAAAGTTTAGGAAATGTGTGCCACAGAAATGATAATGCTTTGGGTGAAGAGATCTTCATTATCTCAGCCAACAGTGTTCTTCAGAAGCAATGACATCATTGTTGCTTCACTGACTTCAGAATTCAGGCAAGAGCCCAATGCCTAAGAACTTAGGCAGCTTCTTTGTCAGCCATAGTGCAGAAAAGAAGACACAAAGAGCCTCCCTTTGAGTCATGGCAGGCTTTGCGACTCCTTTCTTGGCCCTTTGTGAAAGCACATGACTGGACTTGTAGAAGATTAACCCCCTTAACATTTCTGTAAAAATTAAACAGATGCAAAGCAGCTCCATCACCTTTTTTCCTCTCTGTTGTGAATTCAGTATTATGGTGGGCAGTGAATTATTTTGAATTGCCTCAGAGAGGCCAGGGCAGTCAATGGGGACGGGTGAATGAAGGCCCTCTGAAGGGCTCAGTTGTGGGTTTTCTTGGGCATTCACTGTTCTTTATAGCATTATTCCTCTGAAAGAGTTCCCTTGAAGAGTGGGGTCAGTCTAGAGACCTTTATAGTGCTTGAAGTAATCCACCCTTTAATCTGTTCCTTCCTGTGGGAAAATCAGTATGGAAAAAAAAGAGTAAGCTAGTATTTACATCCAGATATAGACTGTTTAGACTGTTTACTTTTAATTTAGTACTATTCTTTGCATGAATATAGCTTGTTTTCAACTTTAGTTCTTTAATAAAGAAAAAAAAGTTCCAAAAATTAATTCATGGATTATGCTGTTCATGATAATTTTAACTAGTCATATATGAAAACTGATGAGTTGATGTTATTAATTCTTAACTCTGTTTCTTACCCTGGATTAACATTTCATTAATCCAGCTGTTATTACATATTCCTTAACTTAAGTATATACTATTTTATTGTTTTGAGATAAATGATCTTTACATCTTTTTTATTTCCTTGGTTCTGAGTTTACTTAGGTATTATGTATATGGAAAGGATTGATTGTGTATTTTGTCTTTATATGTCAAAATATTATATATGAGGGTAACAAGATTTATCTCTTGACTTTTCATGACAAAACTGGTGACAGTGCTAACACAAATAACAATACTTCCTTTAGGAATAGGATAGTAATTGGAAGATGGGATGGTGAGAGAAGACTTCTGCATGGTTTTAACTGCTCAATTTCTAAATGCAATCATGCATTCATGTATAAATTACATATTTGAAAAAAATTAAAACAACAAAGAAGAAAATTTATTAACCTGAGGGAAGTAGTGATCATTTTAGTTCAGGTTCTCCTGCTTATTCCGGTTCCTAGTTTATAAAGATTGTATCTTATAGCAGACTCCAATTCCAATCTAAAATCTCTAGGTCATTAGGAAGAAGAAATAGGAAAGAATAGAATAAGGAATAGAATAGGAAAGAATAAGAAGGAAATAAGGAATCTGAGGGTTAGAAGTAGAATGTTTTTTAGGCACAATTTTTTGAAGACAGTGCATCAAAATTTCCTTTCTAGTTTCTAACTGTTAGAAATAAAATAAAGTTAGCTGCCTCCAGTTATCTTTGAAAAAATATAGATTAAAAAAAAAGTGGAAGAAGAAATACATTGGGTTTAGGCAAAGAAGTCAAAGAAAGAATTTGGATTCCTTTACCCGCGCCCTTGACCTCTTTTTCTCACTTTTCCCCTCTAGAACTGTTCTTGGGAAAAATTGGTGACCGCCTTAAACTTGGCTATCACCGTACCCCAGTGTTTAATTTTGGGGCATGCAGAGACAAAATTATAAGGGTAATTTGGATATTCAGATAAAGTGAATTTTCAATTACAATGTTATGGTATAATCATATGATTTTCCCACTACTTTGGATTAAGGAGGTGGAATTTTTCAATATGTAGGAAGGCAAGAAGAAATTGGTGGGGTAGGGTAGTGATAGATCAGGCAATATTGGGGAAAACAGATTTATAAACATAAAAGCCCTGCGCTCATGGAGCACAGAGGCCACCACAGTAAGGAGGGCTATCGAGGGAACAGTGCTGGAGTTAGTTAGAACTGCTTGCCAATAACTCCTATCCAACCTGTGCTGCTCCTCTGGTTCCTAGATGACGCGGTGAGGCTAAGAGACCTAGCTATAGCTGCCTATCTGAGGTGAAGCTTAGGAATCCTGAGCAGCATAGTAGAGTGCAAAGGACCTCTGTCTCTAGGAGTCAGGAAAAAAATATGAGTTTCGGTCCTCGTTTGCCACTAGCAGTGAGATCTAAGGAGCTTGCTTCTCTGTTATGCTTGTAGCCACCCTCCAGATGGACATACTAAGTTTTAAGCTCCTTGAAGCATCCTTATACTCGTGGTGCTCAGACCGGCACCCAGAATATACTCAAAATAAATTTTTTGAGTTAAGAGTGAAAATACATCACTTTTCTGATTGTAAAAATAGGGTGGGGTTGGATGGTTAGAGTTGGTTGTCATGTTTCCTAAGGTTCCTTCAAGCTCTTGAATCCAGATTTTAGGTCATCTAGTTAATTATTTTTCCTGCAAAAGCATCCCATCCATAATAGCCTTGACATGTTATCATCCAGCTTCTTAGCTTCAGTAACCATAGCCTCACTATCACTGTGTGGTGTTTCCTCACCTTTTTACCCGCACTATTTAACGGTTTCCTGGTCTCTAGTTATCCTTCCTTTTAGGAAGGTTTTAATGAGATTGAACCATAGGGAATTGCCATCTGTTTGGGTCCAAAACAGTTCAATATTGACAGTTTTGACAATTTCAATTGATAGGACTAAAGTTCCTTATCCAAACTGTAGTCACAGACACTTGGTCCCTTCTTTAAACATTTCAATGGCTTCTCATTACTCCCCCACCTCTCCACCCACCCCCATTGTTCCCCCCTCAGCCCCTTCTTGTCCTGACTCACAAGGGCTTTGATGATCTGACCTTCTCTTTCCTGGCTGGCCTATTCTATTACCAATCCCTTTCACTGTCTACACTCCAGCTTCATAGAAATTTCAGTTCCTGGACTGCTAAGCTTTCTCTTCAGTGTAGGCCTTTGGGAATGTCATGTCTTATGCCAGAAATACTCTCCTTTTCCTTCCCTTCTCCTCCACCACTCAAACCTGTAGCCTAGCTTGACCAGCACCCATTTTAGCAATGGAGAAAGACAGTATACATATAATAAAGAAACATGAACTATTTCGTATTTTAGAAGTGAAAAGTGCTATTGAGAGGATTTTCTTCCCCGTAACTACCCCTGACTCTACATTTCTAATGTCACATTTAAATGGTGGTACCCAAACTGAACACAGTACCGCAAATGTGGTCTGATGAGCAGAGGCTGCAGTGGGACAAAGATGAGCACTCTTGTTTGGGGCCCTATAATTCTATCAGTATGATTTTCTAAGGCAGTCAGTCATCTCTGTGAGCTCATAGCGATTTTGCACTGCCCCGGACATAAAAGGAGCTTAAAAAAAATGTTTGACTGGGGCTTCCCTGGTGGCGGAGAGGTTAAGAATCCACCTGCCAATGCAGGGGACACGGGTTCGAGCCCTGGTACGGGAAGATCCCACATGCTGTGGAGCAACTAAGCCCATGCGCCACAACTACTGAGCCTACGCTCTAGAGCCCGCGGGTCACAACTACTGAGCCCACGTGCCACAACTACTGAGCCCATGTGCCTAGAGCCCGTGCTCCACAACAAGACAAGCCACCACAATGACAAGCCCGTGCACTGCAACAAAGTGTAGCCCCTGCTCGCTGCAGCTAGAGAAAGCCCGCGCACAGCAGCAAAGACCCAACGCAGCCAAAAATAAAATTAATTAATTAATTAAATCATTTTAAAAAATGTTTGGCCAGAATTTCTGTTTTTCTAGAAGCCCAGGAAAAAGAGGTCATCATTGGGAAGTTAGGAAGTCATGACAATTTTCAGGAACAGTTTATTTTATTTATTTATTTTTAACATAGCTTTCAGGTATTCATAAAACAGCTTAGGAAATGAAGTGCTTTGCTAGACAGGTGTTTTTGCTATGCTTTGAATGTTGGTCAGGGAGAAATGCTACTGAAGCTTTCTTTTAATTCACAGGAGAAACATACCCTTTTGCTCTTTCCTGTATAATAACATTAGCTTTGCCAAAATTATGAGTAATCAGTATAGGAAATGTAGCTATTTTTGGTTAAATATTACATTTTCATAAAGAATGAGATAATAGGAAATGAAGTGGGCAAAATAAGTTAAAAATACAGGCTTTGGATCTAGGCTGCCTGGGTGAATCTGGGCTCCACTTCAGACAGTTTACTTAGTTCTATTCCTCAGTTTCGGCACATGAAATGGGGAAAACAGTGTCTTCCTCATTGGGTGCTTTCGAGAATTAAATGAGATAAAGTGCTTAGAACAGCGGCTGGCGCATCATCAATATCATCATAAAATAAATGTACTTGTTATTGTTTTAAATATAAGTGGTCATGCAGAATCCCAGGGGCTTTAAAAGAGTTGGTTAGTATTTCATGATGTAATTCTTATGTAGAACTTCTCGAACAAATACTGCAGGGCTGTGATCACTCTATAAAATCTTCCAGTGCTTCCTGCTTATATAAATATGTTTTTTTTCTTTCCTATGCTTTCTCACTTAGCTTTCTTTCTTTCTTTTGTTTTTTTATAGAAGTGTAGTTGATTTATAATATTGTGTTAGTTTCAGGCGTACAGCAAAGTGATCAGTTACAGATATATATTTTTTTCAGATTATTTTTCATCATAGGTTGTTACAAGATAGCGAATATAGTTCCCTGTGCTATATAGTAAATCCTGTTACTTATCTATTTTATGTATAGTAGTCTGTATCTGTTAATCCTTTACTCCTAATCTATCCCTCCCCACTCCCTTTCCTCTTTGGTAACCATAAGATTCATTTGTATTATTTTTTAGATTCCCCATGTAAGTAATATCAAGTAATATTTGTCTTTCTTTTTATGATTTACTTCACTAAGTAAAATATTCTCTAGGTCCATCAATGTTATTGCAAATGGCAATATTTCATTCTTTTTTGTGGCAGAGTAATATTCCATTGTATATATAAATTAAGTATATATATATATATATATATATATCACATTTTCTTAAGCCAGTCATCTGTTGATGGGCACTTGAGTTGTTTCCATATCTTTACTAATTTAAATAAAAGCACAGCCAACATAATACTCAACAGTGAAAAGCTGAAAGCCTTCCTGCTAAATTCAGGATCAAGATAAGGATGCCCACTCTCACCATTTCTTTTCAACATGGTACTGGAAATCCTAGCCACGGCAATCAGACAAGAAAAAGAAATAAAAGATATCTAAATTGGAAGGGAAGATGTAAAACTGTCACTATTTGCAGATGACATGATACTCTATGTAGAGAACCCTAATGTTTCCACACCAATCTATTAGAACTAATAGATGAATTCAGCAAGGTAGCAAGATGCAAGATTAAGATACAGAGATCTGTTGCATTTCTTTACACTAACAATGAAATATCAGAAAGAGTAAGTAAAAAAGAATCCTGTTTAAAATCGTGTCCAAAAAAAACCCTAGGAATAACTTAACCAAGAAGATGAAAGAAGTATATGCTGAAAACTATAAAACACTGATAAAGGAAATTGATGATGATTCAAAGATATGGAAAGATATCCCATGCTTTTGGATTGGAAGGATAAATATTGTTAAAATGGCCATACTACCCAAAGCAATCTACAGATTTAATGTAATCCCTTCCAAAATACCCATGACATTTTTCACAGAACTAGAACAAATAATCCTAAAATTTATGTGTAACCACAAAAGATCCAGAATTGCCAAAGTGATCCTGAGGAAAAAGAAGAAAACTGGAAGCATAACCCTTCCAGACTTCAGACAACGCTACAAAGCTAAAGTAATCAAAACAATGTGGTATTGGCACAAAAACAGACATCTGGATCAATGGAATAGGACGGAAAGCTCAGAAATAAACCCACAAACTTATGGCCAATTAATCTATGACAAAAGAGGCATGAATATATATAATGAAGAAAAAGACAGTCTCTTCAACCAGTGGTGTTGGGAAAGCTGGACAGCTACATGTAAATCAATGAAATTAAATATGATTTTAATTGTTATTTTACATTCTTTATATAAGCTGAACTTTGTCAGACATCTTGAAAAAGTATTATTTGAAAACATAGGACATTTGCACCTCTAGTACATTTTAAATTTGGAAGTATCTGGATTAGTGGTAGAGGCCAGACATATATTTTCTCTCATTTGTGTTCGTTCTTTTTCTCCTCAGTTCTTCTTCCTCTCTCCCCTTCCCACCTGTCTTTCCCTTTCTTTCGCTCTGTCATTCTTGCAGGCATACACATACATACATGTGTGCAGGCATCTAGTCTTTCTCTTCCTTTCTCTCACCTTCATTAGGAAAATATTGGGTTGGCCAAAAAGTTCATTCAGTTTCCCCATAAGATGGCTCTAGTAGTGCTTAGTTGTCTTTAACTTCATTCAAAACAATTTTGTTAGATTGTATTGTGACAGCTGTCGTACCAGCATGCATTTTAAAAAAAGCTATCAATGGTGAATTTTTGTGTAGCCATGTTAACATTGAAGATGGAAGGAAAAACCAACATTTTCGGCATGTTATGCTTTATTATTTCAAGAAGGGTAAAAGCACAACTGAAACACACACAGAAAAGATTTGTGCAGTGTATGGAGAAGGTGCTGTTACTGATTGAACGTGTCAAAAGTGGTTTGCGAAGTTTTGTGCCGGAGATTTCTCACAGAGTGACGCTCCGCAGTCAGGTAGACCAGTTGAAGTTGATAGCGATCAAATTGAGACATTAATTGAGAACAATCAATGTTATACCATGCAGGAGATAGCCAATGTACTCAAAATATCCAAATCCAGTGTTGAAAATCATTTGCACTAGCTTGGTTATGTTAATCGCTTTGATGTTTGGGTTCCACATAAGTTAAGCAAAAAACACCTTCCTGACCATGTTTCTGCATGCGATTCTCTACTGAAACGTAATGAAAACGTTCCATTTTTAAAACGGATTGTGACGGGTGATAAAAAGTGGATACTGTACAATAATGTGGAATGGAAGAGATTGTGGGGCAAGCAAAATGAACCTCCCCCAACCACACCAAAGGCTGGTCTTCATCCAGAGACAGTGATGTTGTATATATGGTAGGATTGGAAGGGAGTCCTCTATTAATTATGAGCTCCTTCTGGAAAACCAAACAATTAATTCCAACAAGTATTGCTCCCAATTAGACCAACTGAAACAAAGCAGCACTCGACGAAAATCGTCCAGAATTAGTCAACAGAAAACACATAATCTTCCACCAGGATACCGCAAGACTGCATACTTCTTTGATGTCCAGGCAAAAACTGTTACAGCTTGGCTGGGAATTTCTGATTCATCCACTGTATTCACCAGACATTGCATCTTCAGATTTCCATTTATTTCGGTCTTTACAGAATTCTCTTAACGGAAAAAGTTTCAATTCCCTGGAAGACTTTAAAAGACCTGGAACAGTTCTTTGCTCAAAAAGATAAAAAATTTTGGGAAGACGGAATTATGAAGTTGCCTGAAAAATGGCAGAAAGTAGTGGAACAAAAGGGTAAATATGTTGTTCAATAGAGGTCTTGATGAAAATGAAAAATGTGTCTTTTATTTTTACTCAAAACACAAAGGAACTTTTTGGCCAATGCAATATAAGTAAATGGTGAGCTAAATAACTATTGTACATCAGAGTTCTAGAGAATTTCACCCCTTGTTAATGTGTAGTTAATATATCTAGAATATGCAAAGAACTTTAGTGGCTTAGGATACATAGAATGTTATGTGTGGGGCATTGATTGACTGATGGACGATAGTTTAAATATTGATCTAAACTCACACTCTCTTTTGGGTACCCATTATCTTTATCATTCCAAAATATTTTTCAGAATATTTTAAAAATTACTTCATTTGTGACATACTCTTATGGACCTTACAACTTTTTTTCTTAACCTTGGGACATTTGGGTTGATTCAAAGCTGTTTCTCCACTGCATAGTCCTTCCTAGATGCTATTAATGATACACTCTGATAAGAAATAGTTTCCTTTTTGTATGATTTAAATTTTTTGCCATTTTTCACTTTCATCTTTTAATATAAATGAAACATTTTAAAGTTACAAAAATGAACACAAATAAAATTACTTATCTATGTATCATAAACAGCTATCAATATTTTTCCCATATTTGCTTTGGATATTTCTATTTTTTTTAAAGCCCCACTATTCATCCCTTTGTACTCCTTCCTACCTGAGGGGTATTCATTAACAAATTTGATATGAATTATTCTTGTGAATGTCTTATATTTTTACTAGATCTGTATGCAGTATTAGAGCATACGTACAGAAAAGAGTTAACATAGCAATCCTGAGACTGATGTCCTTAGAAAGGCCTGTCTGCAAGAAAGGCCTGTCTGCAACTGAGAACTTGGATTTCAGGAAGTTCCTACCATTCCCAGTACTGGGTTCACTGTGCCTAAACTGTACAAACAGTGTGGTTGTGCTGAACACCTGCTTTCTTTCTGGGAATCTGGAATTTGGTATGAGCCAGGCAGATGTTTTCTATATGACTAGTCCCCAGTAAAAATCTTGGATGCTGAGTCTCTAAGGAGTTTCTCTGGTAGACAGAATTTCACATGTGTTGTTACGAGTCATTGATGGAGGAATCAAGGACATCCTGTGTGGCTTCACTTGGAGAGGACTCTGGAAGCTTGTGCCTGGTTTCCTTTGGACTTCACCGCTGTGCTTTTTCCCTTTGCTGATTTTTCTTTGTATGCTTTCATTGTAATAAACTTTAGCCACGAGCATGTTGATATGCTGAGTCCCGTGAGTCCTCCTAAGGAATCACAAACCTGTGGGTTGTCTTGCAGACCCCAGACAGAACGTAGCCTTTGTATTGGTTGGCATGTAGGCTAAGCTCCTGCAACAAGAGACCTTAGAATGCACTGACTTGAACAAGAAAGAAATTCAAATATTTTTTTCTAGTGTAACAGTTTAGAAGTTGAAATACCACAAGGCTGACAAGGGTCAATGGCCAATCAGCACACATATAGGTTACTAGAGCAGTGCACATTGGGGAAATTTTATGGGGAAAGCAGTACTGGGGGCAGGGACACAGAGCCTCTGTTGCCCATCACATTCGAGGGCAGCACACATAACTCTAACAGGTCTTGATGACAGACTTCAGGAGAGGGATCTCAGTATTTGGGCTTTGGTGCTTTCAAGCTATGTGATTGGGGAAGTGCCAGTTCCTCTTCTAGCGTGATCCTCGGTCAAGTACAATAACAGTGTGACCCGGCAGAACTTTGGCTCCAGGCTTGTATTACCAGATGAGGGTTGGAGGTTGGGGGAGCGCCAGCCTTTCCTGGCATGATCAGTGGGCTGGGGTCTAAGCCTCCCCGTTGCAGTTACAGCTGTGACATGGGAAGCTGACAACAGAATTGTCACAACAGCATTCATTGTAGAGAAGAGTTTCTATTTCTCCCTATGCTAATGGAAAAACTTTTAATATTATCCCATTTACAAATTGATCAGTCTTTCAATGATCTGACTGTTCAAGAGCCTCTGTGCTCTAGTCCTTTTCTCCCGTCCTTTGTGGGTATTAAAATCTATGCTCCTATTTAACTGAGGTGGTCGCTATCTCCTGCTCCCCGCAAGCCCTCTCACCTTGCCCTAACATGCTTCCTCACCTGACTACTTAATGAGGCTTACACTTCAGAGGTTTTCAGTTCCTTCTTTTTTTCTGGTCCTGGCGATATCTTCTTTATTGTAAGGCCAGGTTTTCATTTAAAAGGATGTTGGTTATATTTCATGCAGCATCTCTAGGTATTATTTCATGATTTTTTTTAAGTTCATAATATTCCTTTACTGTTTGCTTATAACTAGTGCTTTTGGGGTAAAGATTCATACTGAAATGACATTCAGGACTTTGTTGTTTTAAAAAGCAAGACTGGCCAATTACAAATAGATAGCTAGTGGGAAGCAGCCGCATAGCACAGGGAGATCAGCTCGGTGCTTTGTGACCACCTAGAGGGGTGGGATAGGGAGGGTGGGAGGGAGATGCAAGAGGGAAGAGATATGGGGATATATGTATACATATAGCTGATTCACTTTGTTATAAAGCAGAAACTAACACACCATTGTAAAGCAATTATACTCCAATGAAGATGTTTTAAAGAAAAAAGATTGGGCAATTACATAATTGAATACTCTGTCCATTGACTAATTTATAGGAAAAAATTGACTAATTGATCAGCTCATGAGTGGGCTGACTCTGTCCACTATGTATTTTCTTGGTAAGGTTCTTTGTTTGCCTTCCTTTTTTCCTTCCCTCCTTCCTTCCTTCCCTCTTTTTCTACTCTTCCCTGTCTTCCAACTTCTTTCTTATGGTGATGCCTATTGACCAGCCCTAGAATTCTGTTTTTTGGCTTTGTTGTCTAAGGAGTTGAAAATGAGTTGGTCATTGATGGACCATAAATAAGTTTAGGAGAAACTGTTTCTACAATTTATCCAGATATAAACACTGCAAGTCTTTCTTTTTGATGTACTACTCCCTTCCAGAAACAGTTATAAATTCACATGGAGGAAGGCCACTAAGGAAAATGTTGTTATTCTCCAGTAGAGAAGATGCTTTTAGTATTGTATCTGTCTTATATGGTATAAATTTATGACTAAACAAAATATCCTAGTTGCTTTTATTTAAGAGTAACGTGTCTCCCTTCCTTTCCTCTCTCCCTCAATCCCTCAGCCCCTCAGTCCCTCTGTCCCTTCCTCCTCTCCTTTACTCCTTCCATTTAAAATGATATTTGGAGTTGCTTAATGCCAGCTGCAAATAAGACCATCTGCCCTGTTATTATTTTCATTTGCCTCAGAGAAATAGGAACAGGGCAATAGGGTTTGGACAGAGTAGAACCATAATTTCTGCTGCAAAATGAAAGGTACATCTCAAAATGGGTACATATCTATTCAAAGGTGGACATTAATATTTTCTTTATATATGATGAATAGTTTTTTCTTCAGTAATGAATAATATGTTTTCAGTTATTTTCTATCTCACTAACAAATGAGACAGAGATTGGCTGCTAGCGATTATTTGGTAATTACCTGGATTTATGCTTTTATACTTTGATGTTAGAAAATTACTTCATTAGTGTCTGATGTTGCTAAATAACATTCTTTAGGAACTTGCAAAAAAGCCGCTTTTTTCCTCTTTTGTTAGTTATGTACTGTAGGACAGCAATAAATAGCATTATTGAGGCTGAGCTTTTTAATCAGTTAGAAAGAGACTGACCCCTTTCTGTTTTGACCAGTACCACTGAAGTTGCCCTAGGCACCAAATTCAAGTTAATTTCAATGGGAAATTTTGATAGCACTGTAGTCACCATAACAAGTTCACCCCCAAACTGTAAGTGCCTCTTCTTGCTAATTACCCTTATGCACTACAGCTAGAGTGAGATAAGACTCACCCATGACAACCCTAGCATACACCTCCAAGCCTGACTCCCTTCCTCCAAGTGTCAATCTGCAGGTGACTTGACACCCTAGTTTTACTTAGGTGATTCAAACGAAAGTTGACAGTGGAATAGTGCCTGGTTTGTGATGCCATTATTTATGGAAGGTAGTTTCTATTTTTGTAATTATTTATGGTAAATAAAAGAGGTAGCAAGTATAGCTGACTGAGTATGGGGTTCAGATCACAAGCTTAAGAACAGTGCTAATTGTTACAGTTATCAGTCATATAACTTGGGAGCATGGCTAACATTCTGTGGACCTGTGTTTCATGGTCTGTAAAATAGGTCTAATAACACAGGATGCCTGCCTCGCATACTTGTTATGAGGATGATATAAAAATATTCATATGAAAAGCATCTTTTAACCTGTAAATATCTTGTGAATTTTAGTTCTCTGATACTTTATATCAGCTATTAGATTTAGTCCTCTACAGGGAATGTACTCAGAATTTTAAAAGAAATTCTAATTGGTAATTTATAACTTGATAATATCTATTAAACATTGAAAAATTAGATAGCTTTCTTACTCTAAACCTCCTTTAATAGCCAGACATGAAGAAGAGGTTTTTGAGATTCTGCACAGCATTAGCTATTAATAAGAGTTTTTATTTCTCTAAATGAACTCTGATGTGTCAACTACATATTGTATTTCTATCATTCACCTTATTTTTAAAATAGGTATGCCCGTGGATAAGATTTTCTAAAAGACAGGCTAGTTCACTTTGCTGAAGATCTGCTTCATTATGAACCCTTAAAAACCTCACAGTGTTTTTATACCCTGGTTATTTTTCACGAAATGGAACAGTGGGCTTAAACGGGCGGCTCTCCAGTCAGACTGCCTGCATTTGAATCCTAGGTTCACACTTAATAGATGTTGGAAAAGTTAGTTATTATTTGATTTGTGAAATGTTTAATGCTGCCCTGGGTATATATCTGGTTGCCTCTCTCTCTCTTTTTTCTCCTCTCCTCTCCTCTCCTTACTTTAACATTTGAAAACAGATTTGAAAAATAAGTCATATTATCCCCTCTGTTATTGCACTAATCATACAGTTAAGTTTTTTTTAATTAGAGAACTAAAGGAGCACAAGATTCTTGCTTTCTGTTGCTTAATTGGTCTTTGCAAAATGTTCTTTGTCAATATTTTTGAGTAAGAATTTTAATTTCAGTATGGCTAGAGGGACACATATGGATGAAATGTGCATTTAAAAATAAGAATGTATGTATATGTGTAAACATATGCCCATGTATATACATCCATATACACAAACACAATTTTGATGGAAAGAGAGATGTGAAAGAAAAAAGAAGCTCTATTTTGGTTACTGATTATAGGAAGTAGTTTGGTTGGCAAATGATGTATTTTAGGGAGATTACCAAGAGTGGCATCTCTTGAGTGAGTATAGAGACTTTTTGAAGAAATACCAATATAGAAAATAATTGGCTTTTTGATAAAACCTTATAGCAAGTATGTACCCATATAGATAATGGCTGAAAATCAGAAATGGTAATATAAAACATGATCACTGTGAAAGTAGACAACTAATGCAGGGACATTTTCTCTACTGTTACAAAATACTTAACAAACATGAAAAAAATACATGGAGATTACTTAACTAAATGAGGTTTGAGTATAATTAAAAGCAATTGATTTTTATATCTTTCCGATAAATTGAGGAAATCCAACTTTTATTTATTTATTTTAATTTTTATTGGAGTATAGTTGCTTTACAATGTTGTGTTAGTTTCTGCTGTACAGCAAAGTGAATCAGCTAAACATACACATATATCCCCTCTTTTTTTGATTTCCTTCCCATTTAGGTCACCACAGAGTATTCAGTAGAGTTCCTTGTGCTATACAGTAGGTTCTCATTAGTTATCTATTTTATACATAGTAGTGTATATGTCAGTCCCATTCTCCCAATTCATCCCACCCCACCTTGGTATCCATATGTCCGTTCTCTACATTTGTGTGGGGAAGTCCAACTTTTAAAAAAACTTTATAATTAAATTTTTTATAATTATGAAATTTCACTGTTTTTCTTGAAATCTGCTTTGTCTGATATTAATATTGCACTCAGCTATCTTATGCTCACTTTATATATGCTGTCTCCTTTTTGATATTTTTACTTTCAAACTGTCTTAGCATATAGGTTGGTTTAGCTTCTTATTATTATTCTTTATCCATTTTTATAATCTCTACCTTTTGTTTGGAACATTTCATTTAATTATTTAATTTAATTATTGATATGGTTGGAGGTAGGTCTTATTAAGTTTTACTGTTTGTTTCTGTTTATCTGTTTTTCTACCTGCTCTTTGTCTCTGTGTACCTCCTTTCTTGCCTTCTCTTGGGTTAATTGAATAATTTATGTAATTTAATTTTTATTTGTTATCTTTTTAGCTATAGCATTTTATTTTCAATGTTTACATATATATGCATATATATATACATATACCTAAGTCAGGTAACTTCTACTTTTCTTAATGTTTACAGCTAATTATAAGAGAGTTAGTTGAATAGGTTCCACTCAACCATACCAGCAGTGAACTGTTGTCATTTATTTAGAAGCACTTATATGGAAGTTGCACCAAACATAAATTAGAAATAGTGGGGAAAACATTTCTTCTTGAAATAGAAGAACCTTCCTATTCACTGGATATACTATAGGCAATAAACTTTGCTTCAGGGAAAGAACTATTTGTCCAGCAGGAGATAATTTAAATAAAAGTTAAACCATACTAAATTCTACTGCAAACCCTAGGGGTATTTTAAAATAACTGCCTACAAAGAAGTATGTTACTTGATAATAGATCTTCTTTGGACATTTCTTTATATTCAAACTTATAAATTACACAGCACTTTTTGGCATTTGCCAAACTAGGTGTTATCATTTTTTTAATCCTTACCTATTTGGAATTGGGGTTAATGAAGGTAGGAGGGAAGAGTAGGAATATGCAAAAGTGGATACCAATTATGAAAATGAAAAGTCTTAAAGTCATGTTTGGGTGATGTCTGAAAGAAGCTTAAAAAGGACAAATCTGGAAAAGGTAAAAGAGAATTGTAGAGAGGAATAAACTATTACATATGAAGGGGAAAGGAGTAGAGGCTGAGGCAGAGAGCAAAATCTCTTATATGAGCTACAGTGATTTATACATATAACATAGTGATGTAAAGTTCTTGCAGGATGGGCTCATTAATGGGATTTCTCTACATGGTTGAGAAGTGTATCGTGTGTGTGTGCTCGAGCATGGGCACTCGCACAGGTGGTAACAGGAGAGAGAGCAAGAGGTAGTGAGAACAAGAGAGCAAGAAAGCAAGATAGTGTGTGCACACGTGCATAAAAGATGTAGTACACAAATAAAATTAATGAAAATGGAATCATGTAAAGTGCTGATGAGTTTGACATTAGTTTATATTTTACATTACTTTCGCTTTCTTTAATCTACAAGATCATTTTAGTTGTATTCAGAGTAATCGTTTTACCCTTATTTTTGCTTTTGCCAGGTCTTTATAAAATTATTTGGCACGAACGACGATTCTGTGGAAGTAATCTTCTAAAGAAGAACATCATGCTTTAGTATTTTTTTAGTAACTAAAATTAGATTTTAAGAAGCAGTTATTGTTTAATGTCTCTCCTGGAATTTAAAAGTTTAAAAGTTATAACTTAAAATTGGTTGAAGATACAAAAACATATTTGAATATGATATTGAATATGTTTTAATATGATGTCAGCCGAATTGTCCAATGGCTTCCAAATTTCAGTCTGCAAGTCTAATCAAGCAGCTTTCAATCCCTAACGTGCAGCATACTAGTCCACAGCATTTGTCCAAAATACAAATTCCTGGGTTCCATCCCCAGATATTGTAATTTAATAAGTTTAGGATGTTGCCTAAGCATATGTGTTGTTAAAACATTGTACGGGTAATTCTTGCTCCACAGCTAGGTTCAAGAATGACTGGTATATCATTTAATCCCAACTCAGATTTAGGGCTCCCCAGGATAACTGTGAATGAGAATTTAAGGAGGAGGGGAACTTCTGAGTGGTTTTATAAGTTAGGTCTGTGACTTCCCAGGCATGTAATCTTAGGGTTATTTGCCTGCAAACAACAGAATATGGCTGTAATAACTTAAACAAAGAAAACAAGGAATTAATTGAAAAGATCCTGTGTAGTTCAGAGAATGAAAGAGCTGAGCAAATAAGTAAGTGCTAGACTTATAAGAATGAGGCAACTTTGAGCTTTTCACTTGCAGAGTCGTGGAGGTGCTCTCTGAGTGCTGTTGTTGGATCACTCAGTTCCATCAGCCTTCAATTCCTTTAGGTATCTTCTAAAGATTAACTTGTAAAAATGGAATCTGATGGGTTTAGCAAAGGTCTTGTGGTTGGCAGTTTGTCAGAGCTGCCTTCAGAGATACTAAGCAGAAGAAAATAAAGAGATCAGCAATAAGTTCTGCCTTTTGACTCTCAAGGACCCTCTTTCCACCATATATACAATTCTGACAATTTCCCTACCTAATATAAATGTGGAATTCCCTGACTATAGATAGATCCAGGTGTCCTTATACCCCAATGGAAGATATCCTAAAATCATACTTGTCAAAAAGTCACTGTTTTTTAGGTCTAGATGATAGCTATTTTTCCTCATTTTGTTATATTATCATGTAAATATTCTGTAACATGTAGACCAAACGGTAAATATAGACACCCCCTTACTCACCATATATATCATAATAGGGGAAATAAAGAAGTGAGAAAAAGATGACAGAAGTATATATGTGTATTATTGCAAAATTTCTTCTTCAAGTGGCCTCTGGGTCATAACTTATATTTATAGCTTCTTTTATTCATTCTATATTTTCCTTGCTTTCACCAAGTATCTTAGCCAATGAGGAGACTAAAACAACTTCGGCATTCAATTTCAGCTTCCCATACAATGAAACTATTGTTGTGTTCCCTGCCAAAATATTCTTCCCTTTGTTACTAAAATATCGAAATCAGTAGTACTCAGAATCACAGAGTTAGGGGGAAAATTGATATTAGTCATTGGGTTAATTTTTAAAGATTCAGCTCCTTGGTTCATGACCCTTCTATTTTGGCATTTGTTGAAACAGCACCGTATGTCAGTCACTGGTTCATAGCATAAAATATACAAGAGTGTAACTCAATCTCACAAATTTTCATTTCCCAAATTGTGCTTTCAAAAAGGCATTCTTTTGGGTGCATAAAAAGGGGTATGAACCTTAAATGTTAACCTATAGCCTTATTCTTTTGCTTGAAATGAACTCATGCATTGGAGACATCATTATGTGAGACACATAATGGTGGTGTAAGGAATTCAAATGGTAATGTTGGGACACTCATGTTAAGCAATAAAAGTTAATCTAGATCCCAAACAAGTTTCTGTTTCAGTGAGAACAATTGCTAAATCTTCCACAGTGAAATTCACAGAGTAGTCATTCTGTCTGGTCCTCTTAATATGATGTTTTCCAGTTGATTTGCCATAGTACTTTCATGTACCAAAATTGGGTTATTGGTGTGTTATAATGACCCCCTTACCTTTGGCACTAAGTATTCTTGTCTGTTTGTTCTAGTGTGCTGAACAGATTTTATCATTAACTATGTGTGCCATGATGTGAAATAGGTTATGTAGGTATCTTTCTCCACGGTATGGCATCATAGTGCAGATGGATCCTGTACTTGGCAACTTGGACTATCAGCAGTGGAGAGATCCAGACTAGACCTGAAGAGGTTAAGTTCATGTTGTCGATCCCATGCACAGCCTTATTCACTGCTAAGCTGGTTGGGCAAGGAGACTAACTGACATGTACAGAAGGAGTTATCCTGTCCATCTGATTAAGAACCTGTTCTGGAGGAAACTTCTGGTGATGATTCATATGGGATACAGGTATTTTCAGATTATGATTACATTCCAAAAATTCTGTCCCAACTTTTCCTTTGAACTTCTTGGTCACCAAAATTCCAATTTCATTTTTTTCTGTGACTCTGATTATTTGACCAGACAACCTAGGAATCGATGTGTAGGTTCTAACCTTGGGCAGTTTCTCCTCCCATACTAAGTAGCAGATGATGCATAGTGCTTAAATTCAGCAAACTGTGAACTATCACTTTTCATTGTTTTTTTTAGCTCCACCTTTAAATGGACCTGTAGCATTTTCACAGTCCACTTCAGCATAGTCTCTGTATATCTTGTGGAAGTATCAATAAGACAGACTAGAGGTTTTTCATCTCTAGTTAATTAGTAAAGAGGAACTCCCAGGAGCATATAGGTGTGAATCGGGGGAGAAGCAGAAAAGTATTAGGAGCAAGGCACACACACTGGGTCATGTGAGCAAAATGCCTTCAGGACCTGATCCCATATAATGATCGGTTTTATCTCATGATGGAGGTGGACTGCTGTTGGATATTCCTGTCATAATAGCAAAATTAATTAGATAACACCCAATTCAGGATGATCACATTGCTTGGGTATCTGGCATCTCATGACTGGGCATTCAGTGTCCCCAGAGATGAGTAGGAACTGAGCTATTTTCTTAAAAAAGAAAGTTTTTTGCATACACGTACTTGGCCTCATTACTATACCATAAGCATACACAAAGGCTGTGCTGTGATTCTCTTATTAAAACTTATCACAGTATTTATATAGCACCCCAATCTATGCAGATTCTTCACATTCCATTGAGCTGTCTGACCATAATGAATAAAAATAGAGCAACTTGCACTGTATCTTGGGCAAGCAGGAGAAACCCCTTTTTTGGCCTGGGGCCCCTCAAAACTGGCAGCTTTTAAAAATAATATGGTGAATGGGTCAGTGATAAAGCTCACTTCCAAAAGTCAGAATGGCTCACTGGATGTTCTCACTCCTCAGTGGTTGAATATACAAGATGTAGCAACTTGTCCTTCGTTATGAAAGAAATAAGCTGGCATGCTCTAAACCAATGGATCCTTAAAAACTCCTGAGGTAGCAAAATCATGTATTTGATGAGATTTTTTTTCTCAGTTTCTGCCACACATTTGTTTCGTAGAGTCATCCGGAGTAACGGCTGCTTCTTACTCTCTAGAACCTGTCAGTGATATGAATGCAGTATTGTAGACTAGAATGGTGTGCTGTGGGATTGTGTGAGAGGGATTTATCGTATGTGGTAGGCTGCTGGCCCTGCCAGGTAAACACAGTTTACTAGTAGTGTTCTTGTCTTAACAGAATAGAGGGGGGGAAAAAGAGTATCACTTATCAAATGGAAGCTGCATTAGGTGAAGCAGGCTTTGTTAATTTCATCAGGTCAGCAAACAATATCTGAAACAGCAGCTTTAATTATCATCACAACTTGATTAATTTTATAAAAACCCACTATCATTATTTAAACCCCTCTACCTTCTGCACTTACCCAAAGTGGAGAGTTAAATGGAGAAGTGACAGGAATCACCATTCCTGAATCCTTTAGGTCTTTGAGTTTAGTAATTTTCTCTGAATGGCTCAACAGGAATACAGTAATTAAAAAAACATTGCTATTGTTTTTAAGGAGGCACTGCATCAATGGCTTCCACTGGTCTTTTCTAACATAATAGCTCTTGTACCACAGTCAGGGAATTCATTTGGGAGTCTGAATATTCTGACAGCTTCTTTCAATATATCCTTAAGAAGATGGTAAATATCTATAGAAAATGCTTGAGCATCCACTGGCCCTACGGTAAAACATGTTCGTGAGTATGTAGAATTACATACTCTTTGGTAGACACAGAAGCATTCTGTGTTCTCCTCAATTATTGCTGTTCTATAGCAACATGCTCTGTTGTTGTTTCCATCCCCACTGATACAAACTATATATGATGAGTGAGAAGGGACAAAGAGGAAAAGGAGTTGGGCAGATTGAAAACAATAGTTTGTGCAAACCTGGAAAAAACAAAACAAAACAGTAAAACAGTTGAGTCCCGTTCAAACTCTGACCTACAAGACCAGTTCTGCCCTGCCTAGACTCTGCCAAACCTGGTTGGGGATTGGTGCTAATAATAATGCCAATAATATAAATAATAATTATACGTGTATACCACTTTTTACTATATTTATAATATGCATTCTCCTTTGATCTTTGCAATAATCTTATGAAGATTTTCCTTATTATCACAATGATTATCACCATTTTTATTATAAAACTGAAGTGAATAACGATACTATAAATTCTCAGAATTTCAGAATGAATAATTGGTATATGCAGAACTTGAATCCCATATTTTTGATTAAAAATTAAATGCTCTTTTCACTCTATCATAAATTCTAGACTATAGGTTCTATGATTGATTTGAACTTGTTTCCTATAAAATCATGGAATGTGAGTAAGGGAAGAGGTTTTAAAGTCTGGGTGATCTCTCTAAGTGATTTATCTGGTCCAGAGGTTTATAGGCCTTTTAATTTACCTAGATAACTACTTGTTAAAAGAGAAATTACCTGCCAGAAAGTCCAGTATGTGAAGTAGATGGAAGTGAGCTGTGTCATTTGAGAGTCTCAGCCACTTGCTTGCCTTGCCCCTGTGGCCTCCGGGGAAGAGGTTCATTCAGGATCACTGGTTGGATAGTTAGTGTGATAAGAAGGATACTAAGATCGCCCCAGGATTTCCACCCCTTGGGGTACATTCCTTGTATAATCCCCTCCCCCTGAGTGTGGGCAGAACCTATACGTATGAGAAAATACCGAAAGGGAGATTATTCTGGGTGAGTGTGACCTCATTAGAGGGCCTGATGAAAAGAAAATGAAGTATTAGAGAGATGTGCTCTTGCTGGCCTTGGAGAAAATAAGAAGCCATGTTGTGAACTGCCTATGGGGCTTTGTGACAAAAAACTAAGGGAATCCTGTAGGAGCTAAAGCCTTGCCTTACAGTTGGCAGAAAAACTTGGACCTCAGTCACAGAGCTACAAGGAATTGAAGTATGCCAACAACCCAGACTTTGGAAGAGGACCCCAAAGTTTAGATGAGAATCTCAGCATGGCTGACATCTTGATTTCAGTTTTGTGCAAACCAAAACCAAAAAACAAAAAAACAGTTGAGTCCTGTTCAAACTGTGACCTACAAGACCACTTCTGCCCTGCCCAGACTCTGACCTGTAAGACTGTGAATTAACAAATGAGTGTTGATTTGAGCTTCTAAGTTTGCGGCAATTTGTTATGCAGCAAATAGAAAGATAAGACAGTTGTATAGCCATTATAAGTTATGTGACTGCAGATAAAAATTCTAGTCATATTGATGGTGGTTTGGAGACATCATATAGAGTTATATGAAAGGAAGCACTTATATTTCATCAGTGTATAATGAAAGCTACCTCTTGCATAGCATCTCTCGCTTACTATTAATGGCCCATCTAAGATAGTTTCATGTGGTTCTATTCAGAAATACAAATGAGAGATTATGATAACAACAACAACAATATAGTTATGAAAGTAATAGGTATTATAAATAGGCAGAGAAAATGTTATTCTTTTATTATATTTATTATATATCAATAATTTGAGAATTCTCCTTAAAAAGGAACCAGCCTATGTTAGCAAAAAAATAAAAATAAAAAGTCTGTTAGGCACATGAAAGGATGCTCAACATCACTGATCATTAGAGAAATGCAAATCAAAACTACAATGAGGTATCACCTCACACAGGTCAGAATGGTCATCATCAAAAAATCCACAAACAATAAATGCTGACGGTGTGGAGAAAAGGGAACCCTCTTGCACTGTTGGTGGGAATGTAAATTGATACAGCCACTATGGAGAACAGTATGGAGGTCCCTTAGAAAACTAAAAATAGAACTACCATACGGCCCAGCAATCCCACTACTGGGCATATACCCTGAGAAAGCCATAATTCAAAAAGAGTCATAGGGCTTCCCTGGTGGCGCAGTGGTTGAGAACCCGCCTGCTGATGCAGGGGACACGGGTTCGTGCCCCGGTCCGGGAAGATCCCACGTGCCGTGGAGCGGCTGGGCCCGTGAGCCGTGGCCGCTGAGCCTGCGCGTCCGGAGCCTGTGCTCCGCAACGGGAGAGGCCACAACAGTGGGAGGCCTGCGTACCGCAAAAAAAAAAAAAAAAAAGAGTCATATACCACAATGTTCATTGCAGCTCTATTTACAATAGCCAGGACATGGAAGCAACCTAAGTGTCCATTGACAGATGAATGGATAAAGAAGATGTGGCACATATATACAATGGAATATTACTCAGCCATAAAAAGAAATGAAATTGAGTTATTTGTAGTGGGGTGGATGGACCTAGAGTGAAGTAAGTCAGAAAGATAAAAACAAATACCAGGGACTTCCCTGGTGGCACAGTGGTTGGGAGTCCGCCTGCCAATGCAGGGGACACGGGTTCGATCCCTGGTCTGGGAGGATCTCACATGCCGCGGAGCAACTAAGTCTGTGTGCCACAACTACCGAGCCCGTGCTCTAGAGCCCGTGAGCCACAACTACTGAGCCCATGTGCCGCAACTACTGAAGCCCGCGTACCTACAGCCCGTGCTCCACAACAAGAGAAGCCATTACAATAAGTCCACGCACGACAATGAAGAGTAGCCCCCACTCGCCACAAGTAGACACAGCCTGTGTGCAGCAATGAAGACCCAATGCAGCCAAAAATAAATAAATAAATAAATTTATTAAAAAAAACAAATACCGTATGCTAACACATATATATATAGAATCTGAAAATAAAAATGTTCTGAAGAACCTAGGGGCAGGACAGGAATAAAGACACAGACGTAGAGAACGGACTTGAGGACACAGGGAAGGGGAAGCTGGGACGAAGTGAGAGAGTGGCATGGACATATATACACTACCAAACGTAAAATAGATAGCTAGTGGGAAGCAGCTGCATAACATAGGGAGATCACCTTGGTGCTTTGTGATCACCTAGAAGGGTGAGACAGGGAGGGTGGGAGGGAGATGCAAGAGGAAGGAGATATGGAGATATATGTATACGTATAGCTGATTCACTTTGCTATACAGCAGAAACTAACACAACATTGTAAAGCAATTATACTCCAATAAAGATGTTAAAAAAAAAAGAAATATTTTGTAGCAAAAAAAAAAAAGAAAAGTCTGTTTGGGTCAGAAAATGTGATCATAATGGACTTGAGTGGGAGCAGAACTTTCCTATTTGAGAAAAGAGGATGGATTTGCTTGGGGTACCAGAAAAGGAAGAGAGGGAGGAACGATAAGGGGGTTGGGTACCCTGAAATGGTAGGAGATGGTGGGTTAGGTCACCCTTCCCTGAAGAACGTCAAGGAAGTAAACTCATCAAATATTTGTTGAAAGAGGATCTTTCTTTGGAGTCAGAGAAAGAAAAGGACTTGGTGTTATAGTTAGCATTAGATGTAAAGGAGGCATTCTATAAAGACACGGAATGAGGGGAGCCATAAAGTAGTCAGCTTTTGGGAATTTGCTGAAATCATGGAGAGGGCTTTGGACTCCCACAAGCCTCTTAGATATGGGGAAGCAGAACTCAGCTGACATCTAGAAACTCATTTTAAGTTTACCATGTGCAGGGCACTAGGATAAACACTTTACCTATATTTATTTTATACAGGTAAAGTGCTTTATTTTTTTCTCCTGAGGGTAAGTCCCATTTTTGTCTTATTCTCTGTAAATTCCAAGCATTCAGCATAGTGCCTGACATGTATGGTGCTTTATAAGTATTTTCTTAAATTTATTTTTCAAAAAAATTATTATATAATAGAGTGTCTGTTATATACTAAGAACTAAGTTTAGAATGATGAACCAGTCTTGATTTTTGCCCTCATAAATCTTACAGTCCAGTGAATTAATAGATAAATGAAGGAATAATATGTATGAAATAGATATTATTATACTCACTTTACTGAGCTATCTCAAGTTCAGTGAGATTAAATAAATTACTGACTCAGCTAGGAAGTGGGAGAGCCAGCAATAATAACCCTTTTGTCCAGTTCCTGATATATTACATTTGTTCTGTATTACACACAGCCTCCCACTTAAGTGAGATTATTTTGGATGCCATTTTTCAGCTCAAGAGCTTTTAATAAGAAATTCTGGTCATAAAAATCTATAACTGCAAGTATACACCTTCCAAAAAAACTGACATACTTCATTGTAATCAATCAGTTTAAAAATACTTGGAGATTTATTTATAAAAGAGAAATATTTGTGATACCAGTAAATACAGCTGGTTCTAGGCTCAATTCCATTAAGTGTATGTGTTTTCTGGAAATCTAAAACTTCTTTCCAGATAAAAAGTAAAAGAACAGCCATATATTCACCCCTATGCCTTCACCCTTCCTCTCCTTATCCACCCACTTTGCTGAATTGCCTCTTTTTTTAAAAAAGGGCTTCCTTTGTTTGAGTAGGTTGAAAAGCTTGTTAAGTCATACTGAGAGCCTTCTTTGTTCCCAAAACATTAGTGTCTGCTCTTTCTCCCTCACTCTTCTCTGAAGATCCTAAAAACAGTCATTTTAACAGCAAAAGATGTTCAACAAACACGGATGAAAAGTATACTTAGGCAGATTTTCGATATGTGTGCCTTATTTGCTGTTGCCCCACTTTTGCTCTCTTGTTCCCTCTTCCTCTGTCTCTCGCACACTAGATATGCCGTATTTCTGGCATGCTATATTCAGCATCTTATTATTTTACTGTACCATTTATGCATGATTACTGTCTTTGCAATGCAGGTTTTTGTTTTCCATTGCCACTGAAATCTTCTGAAGGTTTCAAAAAGTTAAAATAAGATTATGTCAATAAAATGATAGTGCGGATTTCAAGCAGTGCCCCCAAGAGAACAGCTAAATAGTGACCGACACTTTTACCCAGTTTAGACTGGGAAAGTGTTTCTTTACTCCATAACTTTCACTATATACAGCCTGTTACTGTGCTTTCTGGCTTTCCTCAAATATTTTTTAAAGTATATTATTTTTTCAGTTTCTATATGTATTTAAGAGCATTTCTTCATAATGTAACACTCACCTGTGCCTTTTGCTCTGAACTAATTCATCAACCTTTAGAAGTAACTGTACTACCTCAAACACAGAGAATCCAGAAGTGCTCCTGCCACATTCTCTAATGATTACAGAGGTAAATAGCCATTTTAATTCTTAATACTGAATTGAAAATATCCTATTTAAAGTGCATTATGATTTACTAAATGTTTCCTTTATTGTGCCCAGTGTTTTGTACCTGCTGTTAAAGGTAGATGCAATGAATGCCACCATTTTATATGGAAACCAATGAAGGAACTTTAGTAAGAAACACCAGTCTTTTAATATGGGTGAGATTTTTATAAACTGAGATCAGATCATTCATACATTTTCAATTCCACCTATGGAAGAGAATTTTTCCAGAAAACATTTCCTGGAAGGGTGTTTTCTTATTACTCTAAGCGTGATCACTTGATCATTACTCAGAATATGCAGAAAGAGTCAGTTCAGGTTGAAATACAGTTGACCCTTGAACAACGCAGGGGTTAAACAAATAACCCCCCAGCAGTCAAAAATTCATGTGTAACTTATAGTCAGCCTTCCCTTTACGTGGTTCCGTTGTATCTGCAATTCTGCATCCGGGAACCAACCAACCTTGCATCCTGTAGCACTGCAGTATCTACTATTGAAAAAAATCCACATGTAAGTGGGCTTGTGCAGTTCAAACCCATGTTGTTCAAAGGTCAAGTGTAGTTTATTCAGGGATAAATACTTGAAGAAATTCAAAGTGCTCATTCACTGTTATTTCCAGATTTTCCTAGGTTTTCCATTGTTGGTTTGTTAATCCCAGTATCTGAGCTAAGAAATGGCAGCTGAAATAATGGAGAAAATGCCCTTTCTTTGAGCATAAGTAGAGAGAAGACTGACCTCTAAGTAGGAATTCTTTATTTCTTTCCAATATTTGGCAAAGTAAATGGCCACTCAGGATATAGAGGCTGTAGACCTAAGTGGCTCAAAGTGGCAGAGCTGCTGGCAGTGGAACTATGTCACATCAGATGGCAACATGGAATACTTCTCGCGTATGTGGAAGGAAAGTTTACATACCTTTGGAAAATCCTGGAACAGAGAGGCAGAGGTAGACCAGTCATACTTGGTGACTGCTGTGTCCTTTCTCTTTAGCAATCTAGGTAGGCCTTTCTAAATTGACATTTCTGAGCAGGTTTTAACAATACTCAAGGGGAATTGTTCTGCAATGATATGTAATCCTAAATCCTTTTCCCCTTTTGATATTTTCTTTTCTCTATTCTCCTGGAACTTCTTATATGAATTCACATGGAACAAAGTTACAGGGAAAGAACCAACTATGGTTGTAAATACAGGATTTGCACTGATGATTTGAAAAGATGTCTGCAAAGAGATAGTAATCATACCATCCTCTCTCCTTTCTAAGGGTGATATTTAAAGCATTTAACTACTAATGTGGCATGGGCACACACCAGTCAGAACAGACACTGGCGTAGGTGCTGAGGCAAGGTGGTGACAGTCCCTTGCTGGGCCAGGCATTTCCCTTTTAGTTGCCTTTGTGGGTCTGCAATGCTCAGGAAGTGTTTCCTAATGGTCCTCTTTCAATGTTCATCTTAAATTTGCCTCTCCTGTATTCATATGGCTGCCATATCTCTGGTGCATGGCATTTTGCCCCTTTTCTTCTTCACCATGTAAATTGATATCTAGCTTTGCAACTTTCCCCTTTGTCACCTGTATTTTCTCTTATAGAATTTTATGCCATTTAATGTCCTTATCATATCTCTGAGGGGGTCCTTTTTCAAATTATGTTTTTGGAGGCACAGAGAGACTTTTGGCAAAATTCATGACGAATGATTACTTTTTTTCTTTGGAGTGAAACCATCCTTGCACTGGAATATATTTTTAATTTAGTTCCCCCTGTCAAGTTTTCAAAGTTTTTCCCCATCCCCTGTCTTTGGTTAATTTTTTAAATAATTTTCCAGTAGAAAGTAAGTCCCTTTTCATGGACACAAATCTTTATCCTGCCATGCAAGTTCCTGCCTGCTGTGACTCACTGCCTAATTATCATTCTTTAGATCTTGGCTGAATGTTACTTTTAAGCCTTTCCTGACCCTGAAGATTGGGTCATCTCAACCATCATATGTCCCCAGAGTACCAAGTACTTTCTCTTCCCAGTAATCATTACAGTCATATATCTATGTACTTACTTGTTTAAGCCCTGTCTTGTTCATCAAAACTTTTGAAGGGCCAGGAATCTCTGTTTTACTTATTTTCTTTTTAGCACCTGGCAGAGTGCTGGGCACATAATAGATACCCAGGAAATATTTGTGGTATTGAATAGACTGAACTCCCAGAAATACATTGGCTGTTACGGAGCAATTCCTTGTGCTAAAGTCAAGGACCTTGTGCTGGACCAATTTGCTAACACAGAGGGATGAAATAGAATATTTACTCAGGGTCTCCAGAGACCAGTGAGTCACAGTTGTGGGACAGAGAGACAGCGCCTAGCACAAAGTCTGAAGGGTGAGATAATGCTAGAAATAGAAGAAATGGAAGCATTGGTGATAAAATAGATAGCCAGGAAGGTCTAGATCAATGAGAAAAATAGTGGGAGGAAACATTTCAGGGCTAGCAGCTCAGAACCATGTCTACAAAAACAATCTTCTTTCAATCAGTAACCTGTGGGATCTGGGAAGCATTTCTTAAGACAATAGTGAAGAATCAGAACAATAAATCTTAAGTAGTGGCTTTTGGGATTTCTTAGAAATACCTCCTTTCATTTAGAGGTAGTAATTGCTTATATCAAGGGCAAGAGGTTTAAAAGATTATAATCATTAGAATTAAGGGTGCTGTTGAGAGTATTACTTTGCGAGCCTTTTCTGTTGTCATTTTTTTGATGTCATAGTAACAGCTTCCAAATTTAAAAATAAATTCCTTTCACAGAATTTTAAACCAAGCAACTATGCAAGAATATAATCAGTCACCTCATTCTCTTGAAATATATAACTGAAAGAGCAATAAATAATCCACCAATGTGGACAGGATGGAAGAAACAGAAGTGGAAGAAAATTTAGTGTAAGGAAAAAATATAAAAATCTATTTATAGAAATGTTTATTTCATATTGCCTAGTTAATAATTAGTGACATCTTTTACTTTCTATTTATAACTTTCTTCTTCCTACTGCCACATAAAATTATCCAATTTAAATAATTCATATGTATAATAATGCTAGTACAGTCCTGAAGGATATAATCCCTTGTGACTGGTTTTCTTTCCTTCTGGGTTAGCTGCTTAATGCTAAAAACACCTCTTAGCTTGGATGATTCAAAGCATAGAAAGAAAATAATAATAAAAATTCTACACTAGAAAAAAGAGAACTATTCCCAAACATGCAGTAGAATAGGCTGCACCCAGATTTTTAATTAAATAAATAAACCTTTTAAATTTTGTCACAATAAAAAAAAATAGAATGACAATTACAAAGTGTACACTTTTTCTTCATATTGCTAATGTAGTCATAAGCTTTGAAACCATTTGTTTTTTTGGATTCATTGTACCACGTTCTGTATTGGGAAGTGAAGAAATAGGCAATATGCTTATTCTAGCATATTCTTCATTAAGCTGTGGAGAGAATCATTAGTCTTTGCATGAATGTCCCACAGCACTGTATATTTTTCAAAAATGCCCCCGTCTAGATGAAGACCTAGAACATTGTCAGCATTCAGACACTTCCCTTCACTATTTTAACTTCAAGTACTATAAGTTAGTTTTGCCTGATTTTGAACTTGAAATGAACAAAATCATGCAACAGGTACTTTTTGTGTCTAGTTTCTTTCACTTAAATTTATTTTTGTAAGGTTCATCTTTTTCTGTGTAGCTATGTTTCATTCATCCCTATTGCTGTATAGTTTTCCATTCTATGGCTGCACCACAGTTTCCTTATTTTTTTTTAAGATTTTTATTGGCATATAATTGCTTTACAATAGTATGTTAGTTTCTGCTTTACAACAGAGTGAATCAGCTATACATATATCCCCATATCTCCTCCCTCTTGCGTCTCTCTCCCATCCTCCCTTTCCCACCCCTCTAGGTGGTCACAAAGCACCGAGCTGATCTCCCTGTGATGTGTGGCTGCTTCCCACTAGCTATCTATTTTACATTTGGTGGTATATATAAGTCCATGCCACTCTCTAACTTTGTCCCAGCTTACCCTTCCCCCTCCCCATGTCCTCAAGTCCATTCTCTATGTCTGCATCCTTATTCCCGTCCTTCCCCTAGATTCTTCAAAACCATTTTTTTTTTTAGATTCCATATATGTGTGTTAGCATATGGTATTTGTTTTTATCTTTCTGACTTACTTGACTCTGTATGACAGACTCTAGGTCTATCCACCTTACTACAAAAAACTCAATTTCGTTTCTTTTTATGGCTGAGTAATATTCCATTGTATATATGTGCCACATCTTCTTTATCCATTCATCTGTTGAAGGACACTTAGGTTGCTTCCATGTCCTGGCCATTGTAAACAGAGCTGCAATGAACATTGTGTTACATGACTCTTTGAATTATGGTTTTCTCAGGGTATGTGCCCAGTAGTCGGATTACTGGGTCTTATGGTACTTCTATTTTTAGTTTTTTAAGGAACCTCCATAATGTTCTCCATAGTGGCTGTATCAATTTACATTCCCACCAACAGTGCAAGAGGGTTCCCTTTTCTCCACACCATCAGCATTTATTGTTTGTAGATTGTTTGATGATGGCCATTCTGACTGGTGTGAGGTGATAGCTCATTGAAGTTTTGATTTGCATTTCTCTAATGATTACTGATGTTGAGCATCCTTTTATGTGTTTGATGGCAATCTGTATATCTTCTTTGGAGAAATGTCTATTTAGGTTTTCTGCCCATTTTTGGATTGTGTTGTTTGTTTTTTTGATATTGAGCTGCATGAGCTGCTTGTAAATTTTGGAGATTAATCCTTTGTCAGTTGCTTCATTTGCAAATATTTTCTCCCTTTGTGAGGATTGGCTTTTCGTCTTGTTTATGGTTTCCTTTGCTGTGCAAAAGCTTTTAAGTTTCATTAGGTCCCATTTGTTTATTTTTGTTTTTATTTCCATTTCTCTAGGTGGTGGGTCAAAAGGATCTTGCTGTGATTTATGTCATAGAGTGTTCTGCCTATGTTTTCCTCTAAGAGTTTGATAGTGTCTGGCCTTACATTTAGGTCTTTAATCCATTTTGAGTTATTTTTGTGTACGGTTCTAATTTCATTCCTTTACATGTAGCTGTCCAGTTTTCCAGCACCACTTATTGAAGAGGCTGTCTTTTCCCCATTGTATATTCTTGCCTCCTTTATCAAAAATAATGACCATATGTGCATCGGTTTATATCTGGGCTTTCTATACTCTTCCATTGATCTATATTTCTGTTTTTATGCCAGTACCATACTATCTTGATTACAGTAGCTTTGTAGCATAGTCTGAAGTCTGGGAACCTGATTCCTCCAGCTCCGTTTCTCTTTCTCAGTATTGCTTTGGCTATTTGGGGTCTTTTGCGTTTCCATACAAACTGTGAAATTTTTTGTTCTAGTTCTGCGAAAAAAGCCGTTGGTAGTTTGATAAGGATTGCATTGAACCTGTAGATTGCTTTGGGTAGTAGAGTCATTTTCACATTATTGATTCTTCCAATCCAAGAACATGGTATATCTCTCCATCTGTTTGTATCATCTTTAATTTCTTTCATCAGTGTCTTATAGTTTTCTGCATACAGGTCTTTTGTCTCCTTAGGTAGGTTTATTCCTTGATATTTTATTCTTTTGTTGCAGTGGTAAATGGGAGTGTTTCCTTAATTTCTCTTTCAGATTTTTCATCATTAGTGTATAGGAATGCAAGAGATTTCTGTGCATTAATTTTGTATCCTGCTACATTACCAAATTAATTCATTAGCTCTAGTAGTTTTCTGGTAGCATAATCTTTAGGATTCTCTATGTATAGTATCATGTCATGTGCAAACAGTGACAGCTTTACTTCTTCTTTTCCTATTTGGATTCCTTTTATTTCTTCATATTCTCTGATTGCTGTGGCTAAAACTTCCAAAACTGTGTTGAATAATTGTGGTGAGAGTGGACCACCTTGTCTTGTTTCTGGTCTTAGAGGAAATGGTTTCAGTTTTTCACCATTGAGAATGATGTTGGCTGTGGGATTGTCATATATGGCCTTTATTATGTTGAGGTAAGTTCCCTCTATGCCTACTTTCTGAAGGGTTTTTATCATAAATGGGTGTTGAATTTTCTTGAAAGCTTTTTCTGCATCTATTGAAATGATCATATGATTTTTCTCCTTCAATTTGTTTTTAAGGTTTATCACATTGATTGATTTGCATATATTGAAGAATCCTTTCGTTCCTGGGATAAAACCCACTTGATCATGGTGTGTGATCCTTTTAAAGTGCTGTTGGATTCTGTTTGCTAGTATCTTGTTGAGGATTTTTACATCTATGTTCACCAGTGATATTGGCCTGTAGTTTTCTTTGTTTATGACATCTTTGTCTGGTTTTGGTAACAGGGTGATGGTGGCCTCGTAGAACAAGTTGAAGAGTGTTCTTCCCTCTGCTATATTTTGGAGGAGTTTGAAAAGCATAGGTATTAACTCTTCTCTAAATGTTTGATAGAATTCACCTGTGAAGCCATCTGGTCCTGGGCTTTTGTTTTTTGGAAGATTTTTAATCACAGTCTCAATTTCAGTGCTTGTGATTGGTCTGCTTATAGATTCTATTTCTTCCTGGTTCAGTCTCAGAAGGTTGTGCTCTTCTAAGAATGTGTCCATTTCTTCCAGCTTGTCCATTTTTTTGGCATATAGTTTCTTTTAGTAATCTCTCATGATCCTTTGTATTTCTGCAGTGTCAGTGGTTACTTCTCCTTTTTCATTTCTAATTCTGTTGATTTGAGTCTTCTCCCTCTTTTTCTTGATGAGTCTGGCTAATGGTTTATCAATTTCGTTTATCTTCTCAAAGAACCAGCTTTTAGTTTTATTGATCTTTGCTCTTGTTTCCTTCATTTCTTTTTCATTTATTTCTGATCTGATCTTTGTGATTTCTTTCCTTCTGCTAACTTTGGGGTGTTTTTGTTCTTCTTTCTCTAATTGCTTTAAGTGTAAGGTTAGGTTATTTAAGATGTTTCTTATTTCTCGAGGTAGGATTATATTGCTATAAACTTCCCTCTTAGAACTGCTCTTCCTGCATCCCATAGTTTTTCGGTCGTCGTGTTTTCACTGTCATTTGTTTCTAGGTATTTTTTGATTTCTTCTTTATTTCTTCAGTGATCTTTTGTTTATTTAGTAGTGTATTGTTTAATCTCCATGTTTTTGTATTTTTTACAGATTTTTTCCTGTATTTGATACCTAGTCTCATGGCATTGTGGTCGGAAAAGATACTTGATATGATTTCAATTTTTTTAATTTTACCAAGGCTTGATTTGTGACCCAAGATATGATCTATCCTGGAGAATGTTCCATGAGCACTTGAGAAGAAAGTGTATTCTGTTGTTTTTAGATGGAATATCCTATAAATATCAATTAAGTCCATCTTGTTTAATGTGTAATTTAAAACTTGTGTTTCCTTATTTATTTTCATTTTGGATGATCTGTCCATTGTTGAAAGTAGGATGTTAAAGTCCCCTACTCTGAATGTGTTACTGTCGATTTCCCCTTTTATGGCTGTTATCATTTACCTTATGTATTGAGATGTTCCAATTTGGATGCATAAATATTTACAATTGTTATATCTTCTTCCTGGATTGATCCCTTGATCATTGTGTAGTATCCTTCTTTGTCTCCTATAGTAATCTTCATTTTTAAGTCTATTATGTCTGATATGAGAATTGCTACTCCAGCTTTCTTTTGATTTCCATTTGCATGGAATATCTTTTTCCATCCCCTCACTTTCTGTCTGTATGTGTCCCTAGGTCTGAAGTGGGTCTCTTGTAGACAGCACATACATATGGGTCTTGTTTTTTTGTCCATTCAGCCAGGCTGTGTCTTTTGGTTGGAGCATTTAATCCATTTACATTTAAGGTAATTATCAATATGTATGTTCCTATGACCATTCTTAATTGTTTTGGGTTTGTTATTGTAGGTCTTTTCCTTCTCTTGTGTTTCCTAGAGAAGTTCCTAGGGAAGTTTCCTAGAGAAGTCCCTTTAGCATTTGTTGTAAAGCTGGTTTGGTGGTGCTGAATTCTCTTAGCTTTGGCTTGTCTCTAAACGTTTTAATTACTCCACCGAATCTGAATTAGATCCTTGCTGGGTAGAGTAATCTTGGCTGTAGGTTTTTCCCTTTCATCACTTTAAATATGTCCTGCCACTCCCTTCTGGCTTGCAGAGTTTCTGCTGAAAGATCAGCTGTTAACCTTATGCAGATTCCCTTGTATGTTATTTGTTGTTTTTCCCTTGCTGCTTTTAATGTTTTTTCTTTGTATTTAATTTTTGATAGTTTGATTAATATGTGTCTTGGTGTGTGTCTCATTGGATTTATCCTTTATGGAACTCTCTGCACTTCCTGGACTTGATTGACTATTTCCTTTCCCATATTAGGGAAGTTTTCAACTCTAATCTCTTCAAATATTTTCTCAGTCCCTTTCTTTTTCTATTCTTCTTCTGGGACCTCTATAATTCAAATGTTGGTGCGTTTAATGTTGTCCCAGAGGTCTCTAAGACTGTCCTCAATTCTTTTCATTCTTTTTTCTTTATTCTGCTCTACAGTAGTTATTTCCACTATTTTATTTTCCAGATCATTTATCTGTTCTTCTGGCTCAGTTTTTCTGCTATTGATCCCTTCTAGAGAATTTTTAATTTCTTTTATTGTGTTGTTCATCATTGTTTGTTTGCTCTTTAGTTCTTCTAGGTCCTTGTTAAACGCTTCTTGTTTTTTCTCCATTGTATTTCGAAGACTTTGGATCATCTTTACTATCATTACTCTGAATTCTTTTTCAGGTACACTGCCTATTTGCTCTTCATTTGTTTGTGCTGTTGGATTTTTACCTTGCTCCTTCATCTGCTGTGTGGTTCTCTGTCTTCTCATTTTGCTTAACTTACTGTGTTTGCAGTCTCCTTTTCGCAGGCTACAGGTTTGTAGTTCCTGTTGTTTTGGTGTCTGCCCCCAGTGGCTAAGGTTGGTTCAGTTGGTTGTGTAGGCTTCTTGGTGGAGGGGACTTATGCCTTTGTTCTGGTGGATGAGGCTGGATCTTGTCTTTCTCTTGTGCAGGTCCACGTCTGGTGGTGTGTTTTGGGGTGTCTGTGGCCTTATTATGATTTTAGGCAGCCTCTCTGCTAATGGTTGGGGTTGTGTTCCTGTCTTGCTAGTTGTTTGGCAAAGTGTGTCCAGCACTGTAGCTTGCTGGTCGTTGAGTGGAGCTGGGTCTTAGTGTTGAGATGGAGATCTCTGCGAGAGCTTTCGCTGTTTGATATTACATGGAGCTGGGAGGTCTCTGGTGGACCAGTGTCCTGAACTTGGTTCTCCCACCTCAGAGGCACAGGCCTGACACCCTGCCGGAGCACCAAGACCCTGTCAGCCACACAGCTCAGAAGAAAAGGGAGGAAAAAAAGAAAGAAAGAAAAAAATAAAATAAAGTGATTAAAAAAAATGAAAAAGTAATAAAAAGAAAGAAGAGAGCACCAAACCGAGATACAGATCCACCAATGATAACAAGTGCTAAAAACTATACTAAAAAAAATAAACAGAAAAAACGAATAAAATGACAGAAAAAATCCTAAGACAAATGGTAAAAGCAAAGCTATACAGACAAAATCACACAAAGAATCATGCACATACACACTCAGAAAAAGAGAAAAAGGAAAAAAAAGAAATATATATATATATAAAGGAAGAGAGCAACCAAATCAATAAACAAATCTAGCAATGATAATAAACTCTAAATAGTAAGGTACACTTAAAACCAAAAAAAAATTAGATGCAGAATTCAAACCCCAAGTCAACAGTTGCTCCTAAAGTCCACCTACTCAACTTTGGGATGATTCGTTTTCTATTCCGGTATTCCACAGATGCAGGGTACATCAAGTTGATTGTGGAGATTTAATCCTCTGCTCCTTAGGCTGCTGGGAGAGATTTCCCTTTCTCTTCTTTGTTCGCACAGCTCCCGGGGTTCAGCTTTGGATTTGGCCTCGCCCCTGCGTGTAGGTCGCCTGAGGGCGTCTGTTCTTCGCTCAGACAGGACGGGGTTAAAGGAGCTGCTGATTAGGGGGATCTGGCTCACTCAGGCCAGTGGGAGGGAGGGGTACGGAATGCGGGACAAGCCTGCAGCCCCAGAGGCCAGCATGATGTTGCAACAGCCTGAGGCGCACTGTATGTTCTGCCAGGGAAGTTGTCCCTGGATCACAGCACCCTGGCAGTGGCGGGCTGCACAGGCTCCCTGGAGGGGAGGTGTGGAGAGTGACCCGTGCTTGCACACAGGCTTCTTGGTGGCTGCAGCAACAGCCTTAGCGTTTCATGCCAGTCTCTGGTGTCCGTGCTGATAGCTGTGGCTCCTGCTCGTCTCTGGAGCTCGTTTAGGTGGTGCTCTGAATCCCCTCTCCTCGTGTACCCCGTAACAATGGTCTATTGCCGCTTAGGGAGCACCAGACTTTTTCCCGGACTCCCTCCCGGCTAGCCGTGGCGCACTAGCCCCCTTCAGGCTGTGTTCTCGCAGCCAACCCCAGTCCTCTCCCTGGGATCCGACCTCCGAAGCCCGAGCCTCAGCTCCCAACCCTGCCCGCCCTGGCGGGTAAGCAGACAAGCCTCTCGGGCTGGTGAGTGCTGGTCGGCACGGATCCTCTGTGCGGGAATCTCTCTGCTTTGCCCCCTGCACCCCTGTTGCTGCGCTCTCCTCCGCGGCTCCGAAGCTTCCCCGCTCTGCCACCCCCAGTCTCCGCCCGCGAAGGGGCTTCTAGTGTGTGGAAACCTTTCCTCCTTCACAGCTCCCACCCCCTGGTGCAGGTCCCGTCCCTATTCTTTTCTCTCTGCTTTTTCTTTTTTCTTTTGCCCTACCCAGGTACATGGGGAGTTTCTTACCTTTTGGGTGGTCTGAGGTCTTCTGCCAGCATTCAGTAGGTGTTCTGTAGGAGTTGTTCCTCATGTAGATGTATTTCTGATGTATTTGTGCGGAGGAAGGTGTTCTCCATGTCTTACTCCTCCGCCATCTTGAAGGTCTCCCTCTGCACCACAGTTTCTTTATCCGTTTTATTGGACACCATTTTTGGGTGTTATAATCAGGGCTGCTATGAACATTCTTGTACATATTATTTGTTGCACGTACATATACATTTCTGGTAGGTTTACACCTAGAAGTGAAATTTCTGTGTCATATATTCAGCTTTAGTAGATATTTCCAGTTTTCAGAGTAGCTTTATCAATATATGCTGTTAACAGAAAGTGTCTGAAAAGTCTGGTTGTTCCGCATCCTTATCAACACTTTGTCTTATTGTTGTTGTTGTTATTATTTTAGCCAGTCTTGAGATGTGTAGTGATATCTCATTCTGGTTTTTATTAGGATTTTCTTGATAACTAGTAGGATTGAGCGTCTTATCATGTTTATTGACCTTTTGGTTATCCACTTTATGTAATTGCCTGTTTCAGTCTCATCCCTTTTTCTGCTTTTGTTATTGATTTGTAGAAGAGGAATTCTTCATGCACGTTTGAGTACTTTTTAATATGTATAATTGTGTGTGTGTGTGTGTGTGTGTGTATATGTACCTTTTCTCACTCTGTGGCTTACTTTTCACTTTCTTGGGATATTTTGGTGAAAAGATGTTAAGACTGAATTTAGCAAAATTTTCCTATAGTTAACACTTTTCATGGTCTCTTAATCTTTGCCTGTTCCAAAGTCATGAAGATAGTCTATGTTTTCATTTAAGTGCTCTTTTGGTTTTTCTTTCATATTTAGGTCTACAAACCATCTACTTTCAGTTTTTGTGTTTGATGTGAGGTATGGCTCAAGGTTTATTTTTTCCCCCATGTGAATATCCAGTTGACCTAGCACCATTAATGTAAAGGCCATTCTTTCCCATGTCATGGTAGTGTTGCCTTGTATTTTAGGTAATCATATGTGTATAGAGCTGTTCTAGACTCTGTTCTCTTCCATTGGCCTCTTTGTAAGTCTTTGCATCAGCATTGCACTTTTTTTTAACCTGTTTAGCTTTCTAATAGATTCTGATATATGAGGATGTAAGTTGTTCAAATCTGTGCTACTTTTAACGATCACCATGGCTGCCTTTGGCCCTTTGAATTTCCATGTAATTTTAAAAAAAATTTCCCTTCTAGCATCCACAAAAAAAAAAACTTACTGAGGTTTCAGTTGGGATTGTGCTAAATCTATAAATCAATTTGGGGGACAATTGATATCTTTATGATAATGAGTATTCCAAACTATGAATGGTTTATCCTTTTACTTAATTAGGTTTTTCTTATTTTCTCTCAGTAACATTTTATTCTTTTCATTGTGTAAGTATTGCATATCTTCTATTAGATATTGTCCTAGTTATTTGATGTTTTTTGATGCTGTTATAAATTCTATCTTTAAATAAAATTTTGTGTGTTTCTGGAATATAGAAACATAATTTTTATAATGAGTTTATATCCATCTTCCTTGCTAAATTCAGTTATTAATTCTCATAGTTTGTCCATGGAGTCCTTTGAGTTTCTGGATGGTTTTTAATTACAAATTTAGTTTCCTTAATAAGTGTAGTACAATTTGTATTTTTACCTTCTTCTTGCATCATTTTTAGTAAGCTGTGTTTTTCAAGGAACTTGTTTATTTCTTATAAATTTTAAAATTTATTGGCATAAAGTTGTATAAAGTTTTTAAAGGATCTGTAATGATATTTCCTTTTTCATTTCTTATATGTGTAATTTGTACTTGTCTCTCTCTGATCCTTGTAGAAGTCTTCCAATATTACATCATCTTTCCACAGATTTAATTTTTAGCTGTGTTGATTTTTTAAATTTATATTTGTTTCTATTTTATTTACACTTTTCTCTTTATTATTTCATCTAGTTTAATGACTTCTATTTTTTTCCTTTTCTAACTTTTTGAGATGAATATTAGGAAACTGATATTCACCCTTTCTTCTTTTCCTAATTTAGGCATGCAAGGCTATAAATTTTCCCTCTTAGCACAGCCTTATGTCCATCACAGAAGTTCTAATATGCTATTATTCAGTTAAAATATTTTCTGATTTCCACTGTGATGTCTTCTTTAACACATGGTTTATGAGTGTATTCCTTTATTTACATGTTTGAAGATTTTCTAATTGTTTTTGCTTTTGATTTCTTGCTCAATTCCATTAGAGTGGAAAAACACTGAATTCAATTTTCTTAAATTTGTTTAGACTTGTTTTATGGCCCAGCATAAAATGTTATGGTCCAACAATAGACAAATGTTCCATGATCACTTGGAAAAGAATGTGAATTCTGTCGTTGTTGGATACAGAGCTGTTTGTTACCAGTCATGTTTGTTGACTGTCTTGTTCATATCATCTAGAAATGTACTGTTTTTCTAAATCTGTTTGTTCTTTAGTTAGTGTTGGTTGTTTAAAACTACCCACCATGATTAAAGGTATTTTTTTCTCATTTTAGTTCAGTCAATTTTTGCTTTATATATTGTAAAGCTATACAATTAGTTGCATGTGAATTTAAAATTGCTATATCTACTTAGTGGATTGAGTTTTAAAATTCTTATAAATGTTTTCTTTATTTTAATAATGTTCCTTGCTTTAAAGTCTAGCTTATCTGATATTAGTATAGCTACATCTGCTTTATTTTCTTTAGTGTTTGCTTAGTGCACCGTTTTCCAAACTTTCATTTTTAATCTTTCCACATCTTGGTATTTAAGATCTGTCTCATAAGCAGTATATTACTTTTTTTTTTATTTTGGTACATGACGATCTTTATTTTTTAATTCAAATATATATTTAATTTTCACTTAATGTAATTAGTTTCCTAGAGCTGCCATAACATAGTATCACCATCTGGGGATCTACAAACAGAAATTTATTCTTCCTCAATCTGTAGACTGATGTCTGAAATCCGGGTGTCAGTAGGATTGGTTCTTTCTGGAGGTTCTGAGGGAAAATCTGTTTTATTCCTCTCTTCCAGCTTCTGATGTTTCAGGCAATCCCTAGCATTCTTTTGCATATAGACACATCATTCCAATCTCTGCTTCTGTCTTTACATGATGTTCTCCCTGTCTGTCTGTGTCCAAATTTCCCTCTTCTTATAAGGGCACCAGTCAATGAATTAGGGTGCACCCTAATTCAGTATGACCTCATCTTAACTTGATTACATTTGCAATGATGTTACAGACGGTCCCCAACTTAACCATGGTTTGACTTAAGATTTTCGATTTTACAATGGTGTGAAAGTGATATGCATTCAGTAGAAACAGTATTTTGAATTTTGAATTTTGCTCTTTTTGCAGCCTAGTGATATGCATACATTACTCTCTTGTGAAGCTGGGCAGCTCCCAGTCAGCCACACCATCACAATGAGTAAACAACGGATGACATCTACAACCATCCTGTAACCATACAACCATCGTGTTTTTCACTTTCAGCACAGTATTCAATAAATTACATAAGATATTTAACACTTTATTATAAAATAGACTCTGTGTTAGATGATTTTGCCCAACTGTAGGCTAATGTACAGTAGGCTAGGCTAAGCTATAATGTTCAGTAGGTTAGGTGTTATTAAATGCATTTTTTTTAATTGAAGCATAGTTGACTTACAATATTGTGTTAGTTTCCTTTTTGACCTAGTGATATTTTCAACTTAGGATGGGTTTATCAGGACATAACCTCATTGTAAGTAGCGGAAGATCTATACTTCCAAGTAAGGCTATGCTCATAGGTACCAAGGCTTAGGACTTAAATACATCTTTTGGGGGGACACAATTCAGCCACAGCAATAGTAATGATATATCTGGGATTATATCTACCATCTTACTCTTTTCCTATTTGTCTTGTCCCAATTTGTCTTCCTCTTTCTCCATTTTCTTGCTTTCTTTTGAATGGCTCAAGTATTTATTATTCCATTTCCACCTTTGATTAGCTGTTTACATAAATATTCTTTTATATTTTTAGTGTTTACCCCAAAATTATACAAATTATTCATACCTTACTTATTATAGTTTAATATACTTTTTGACACTTCCTAGGGAAATACTAGAATATTAGACCAATTAATCCCATTTACCGTTCCCTACCAACATTTGAATTGTTATTGTGATGTGTTTTAATCTTATAAATGTTTTTCAATTCCCCCAAATGGTAAAGATTCATTTTCATTTTTCTATTTTTCCTGCTGCTCTTCATTCCTTTCTATGCAAGTTTTCATGAGATATCACTTTTTTTTGAAGAACTACCTTTAGTATAACTTTTCCTGTGGGTCCGCTAACAAAGGTTTTGATTATTTGTTTGTTTTCATTCTGCTTATATGAAAATATATTTATTTTGCCTTATTTTTTTGTTTGTTTTTTTGCGGTATGCGGGCCTCTCACTGCTGTGGCCTCTCCTGCCACGGAGCAACAGGCTCCGGACACGCAGGCCCAGCGGCCATGGCCCACGGGCACAGCAGCTCCACGGCATGTGGGATCCTCCGGGACCGGGGCACGAACCCGCGTCCCCTGCATCGGCAGGTGGACTTCCAACCACTGCGCCACCAGGGAAGCCCCTTGCCTTATTTTTGAAGGTTATTTTAGTGGGCTATTTTCTTTGAGCACTTTAAAAATATGATTCCACTGCCTTATGCTTTTCATCATTTCTATTTAGAAGTCAAATTGCCAGTCATGTTGTTGTTTCCTTGAAAATAACATTTCTTTTTCTCTGTGATTGATTCTACAGTTTTCCCATTGTCTTTGGATTAATTAAATTAAGATATTAAGGCGCTTATAATGGTGCCTAGGATATAGTAAGTATTACTTTTGTTGTTAATGAGATATATGTTAAATAAGAAAAAATAAAAGAGGATCTTAAAGAAAAATCTTTTATTGCAGTAAATATAGTATATGCTGTTTCATACCAAAGAGGCAAAATAGAGATATTTATTAGTATTTGTTTTTAAAGTATATTTTAAAAGCATAGTTCAATTGGCAAAATTTTATTATACAGTCTTAAATATTAAAAATGACAGAAGAAAATATCTTAAAATATTTTGTAGTGTCTTTTAATCTGTTTTGTGTGTATGTGTGTGTGTGTGTGTGAATTTCCATCATACAGAAAAACACTGGCATTCATTCTTCTCTTTGGTAATGTATGTTCATTTGTATAAAACTGTAAATTTCAACAAATAATATTTGTTGCTCAGTCTCTCACAGAAGATCTTTTTCCTTACATGTAGAAATGTAAGCAAGTAAGTGTATTTGTCAAGCTGTTTTGCTATGTCACACAGTCAAAAATTTGGAAAACAGAATTCTCTAAAAAAGAAATTTCTATTTGACAACTGTTAGCTCCTGTGGAGTCTTATGAGAACATGATCTTTCAAGTCAAGGGTCTATATTCCTTTCAGCTTACTGCAGCATTGCTTGATTTAAACTTCATCATGATTGCAATATTGGTCACTGCCAGAAAGTAGGAAATTCAAGGGAAAAAATCATCTATTTATTGTGTAAAAGGCGTTGACCTAAGATTGTAACACACACATGAACTATACAGGGATAAGTAAAAGCAAATGCCACCTGGGCAGTCAGTGATTCCACAACTGTGTGGCCTTACCCCAATTAAAAAAGGATTGGAAAAATTAGAACTGTCCCATCTAAAGTCAGTAACCTTGTGAGATCAGCAAGCCACAATTGCCTTTTCCACATTGGAAATTGGAATAATGATTTGCTCAGTCTTTCTGTCCTCCTCCCTTAGAATAATTCTTCCTACAGTTCTGTAATAAAAAGTGTTCATTAATTATATACAAAATAATCCTAGTGATGTAATACTTAACCATTCCGTGTAGTTTACTAATTTTGCCAGCTTCTTAAAGATAAGACTATTTAATTTTACCCTTGATGATAATTCATTGATAATGGTTTTGTCATATTAAAGTAGTAATGTGCATTCAGATTGATATAATTACTAACAGAGTTTAGTCATTCAGTTAGCATTTTAAGTGCTTGGTAGGTAGATCTCATCAGAATTGCTGGTATATCCTCAGTAATGTTATTATTAAACCAAACAAGTCTTAGTATTTCTAACACCTTCAAATTCAAATGGTGCCCAATATCTGGAAGGAGGAGGGGAAATAACTGTGTTCTTTCAGTGAAAGATTTAGCAATTACATATATTTTTTCAACATGGCCTTTTCTCTGTAATATATTTCCACTATGGCATTTGCTTAATTTTTCATGCTCATGATAATAAATGTTAGTAAAATGTTAACATAATTTAATTAATTAGTACAAATCAAAAGCATAATAGTCTGGATAGCTGTATACTATATTTTGAGAAACTCAAAACAATTCACTAATCTTAATTCATTATTTGCATGGTAATACCTCGAGATCTAGGTTAAGTCTCATGGGTAGCATCTCCATTTTATATTGGTACAGAAGCAAAAAAATCAAGGGCACTTCGCAAGGCTGATAATATAAGCAACTATATTAACCTTTTTCACTGTTTTGGTTTTTTGCTTTGTTTTGTTTTGTTGCTTATTTAAGAAATTATTTTTCCAGTAGTAAAAATTAATTTTGTTGAATGTTATATTTTCTACTTCCTAGTCCTCTGCATGGGTTTTTAGGAAGTCTTGCTCTTTCAGTTACAACAACCTGAATGTTCTGATTTTCATCTAGTCAGTAGCCAGTTTTAAAATGCAGGTTATTTATTCCTCTCTGGTCTCTTCAGTCTTTCTTAGATTTTTTTCCCTATTTTCTTTTCTCTCTTTTTTTTGTTTGTTTCTTTTGGAAGACCTCACACCTCTCTGCCTTTCATTCAGCCTAGGTAAATTCACTTTATAATCTCTCCCCTGTATCTTAATAATACACATTGGCTTTTAAAATTGTTAAACTCAATTAATCCTGAGTGTATACGTTAGCAGGCTTAGGTGGCTCCAGTCCAAGTCTGAGGTACCTCTCTTATTAATAAAAAAAATTAATACTTTACATGGCGAGAAACACTTTATGCATATAATAATTCTTAACTAATATGGAAAGGCTTTAGTTACTTTCCTTCTTGGACTATTTCATAGGTTAATATTGTTACACTGATAGGACTGAGAAAAATGAAATCTAAATAGCAGATAAAACATTTATAAGTTTTTGAAATAGAAGAACATATGTAGTTTATTGTTTATTGTATTAGGTTCTATCATTCAAGCTAATTATGATCACATAGAGAAAAGACATTACATTTTTAATACAAGCAGATCAACAGAAAATGATTATTTCGTACTGTAGTATATAGAGCAGTGTACCATAAATGTGCACCCAAACCACCTGATTCAGGATCTGCCGGAGTACTTCTTGAAATGTAGATTCTAGGGCCCACTGTAGACTTAGTGCAGTAAAATGTCTGGGTAGAGACCCTAAGAATTAGGTGATTCTTACGTACACAAGCATGCTATAGAACAGTCGTGTTTCTTTTGTTTTCTTAAGGTTAGCTAGAATGACAGATGGTTTTATTTAAAGACCTATAAACTATACTAAAGGAGTATCCAGCATACATAAATATCAAAGTAGTTTATATCATGTCAGGAGTATGAAGGCGAGGCCTTTTGAAGAATGATCTCATAGGCCTTCTTTGGCAAAAATCTGGCAAATGTCCTCTATACTCTAGCTGGGCTTACATTAACCTGACATTCTACCCCCTAGGAAGTAAATTTTGTGGCTTGATTTAAAGTATTTTTGTTATCAAGTCACTTTTTTGGGGAGGAGAGAAGTCAGTCTTTGTGGGGGGCCTTTTGCCACTCTTACATAAATTATTTTTCATCAATTTAGATTTCTGTATTACATCCTTCATGATGTTTTCCAAAGTTTCATATTGCCATACTCATGTGTCAAACAGGTATTGGTATATGAGAGACTCAATTTATATTTAAATCTTTTTGGTCTTTTTTTGTAATTTTTTCTCAGTCTGTAGTATATATGCAGTGAAGTTCACAAGTCTTAAGTTTTCAGCTCAGTGAATTTTTACAAACGTAATCATCATGCATATCAAGTTATAGAATAATTCCAGCATCCCCAAAGCTTACCTTGTACCATCTCCTAGTCAGTAAGCCACCAAAGGTAATCACCATTCTGAATTCCATCAACATAGTATAGTTTTGGCCTTTCATGAAATTAATATATATAATATAAATTGAATCCTACAGCATTTGTTCTTTCTTATCTCGTTTCTTTAACTTAACATTATATCTGTGAGGTTAGTCCATGTTGCTGTGTGCAGTAGCAGTTTGTTCTTTTTTTTCCATTTATAAAGCAGTTTTATTCAGATATAATTGATAAGTTGCTGAACACATTTTACATTTAAAGTGTTCAATTTTATAAATTTAGACGTATGAATACACTCATGAAACCACCACTACAATCAAGATAGTGAACATACCCATCACCTGCAAAAGTTCCTTCTTACCCCTTTGTTTGTTCATTTGTTTGTTTGTTTTGAAATCTAGTTGATTTACAATGTTGTGTTAGTTTCAGAATAATAAAGCAACAATAGTTTTACAATGTTGTGTTAGTTATACAGCAAAGTGATTCCATTTTTTATATATAAGTAAATGTTCTCTCTCTCTCTCTCTCTCCCTCCCTCTCTCTCTCTCTCTCTCTCTCTCTCTCTATATATATATATATATATATTCTTTTCCATTATTGTTTATTACAAGATATTGAATTTAGTTCCCTGTGCTATACAGGAGGACCTTGCTGTTTATCTGTTTCATATATATCGTAGTTTGTAACTATCTGTTAATCCCAAACTCCTAATTTATCCTTCCCCACCTTTCCCCTTTGGTAAGCATAAATTTGTTTCCTATGTCTGTGAGTCTGTTTCTGTTTTGTAAATAAGTTCATTTGTATCATATTTTAGATTCTACATATAAATGATATCATATGATATTTGTCTTTCTCTGACTTACTGCACTTAGTATGATAATCTCTAGGTCCGTCTGTGTTGCTACAAATGACATTATTTCATTCTTTTTTATGGCTGAGTAATATTCCATTGTATATATGTACCACATCTTCTTTATTCATCTGTCAGTGGGTGTTTAGGTTGCTTCCATGTCATGGCTACTGTAAATAGTGCTGCTATGAACATTGGCGTGCATGTATCTTTTTGAATTATAGTTTTCTCCAGATATATGCCCAGAAGTCAGATTGCTAGATCATATGGCAACTCTATTTTTAGTTTTTTAAGGAACCTTCATTCTGTTTTCCATAGTGGTTGTACCAATTTACATTCCCCCAACAGTGTAGGAGGATTCCCTTTTCAGTTCATTCTTTTTAATTGCTTTATACTATTCCCTTGTACAATTTAGCATGATTTATTCATCCTATCTGTTTTTTCAGTTTTAGCTATTATAAATAGCTATGAATAATCTTGTTTGTGTATTGTGGTGGGTGTACATATGTGCTCATTTCTGCTTAGTGTTTGCATAGTAGAATTGCTGTCATAGGATATGCATATATTCAACTCTTAGATAATGCTAAGTGGTTTACAAGGTAGTATACCAACATATATTCCCACCTGCAGTGTATGAGAGTTCCAGTTGATCCGTATCTTACCCAATGCTTGATATTGTCAAGTTTTATTTTCCAGTTGTAGTGACTGTAGTAGGTATGTTTTACCTGACTTTAATTTGTTTTTCCTGATGTCTAACAATGTTGAGAACATTTGTATGTATCTATAGGCTATTAGATTGTTATACTTGTGAAGTGTACATTTAAGGACACATTTTAAAATTGGATGCTGTCTTGTTCTTATAGTTTTGTAGGTGTACTTTTATATTCTGGATATGAATACTTTGTTAGATATGTTTTGCAAATATTTTCTCCAACTCTGTGGCTCAATGTCTTTAAGTATTAATGTTTATAGTTTCAGTGTAGAGGTCTACCACATCTTTGTTAGATTTTTTTCCTAAGAATTTGAGTTTTTATACTCTTTTAAATGGGATTTTTTCCCTAACTGCTGATAAATTTCATTTGTTTTTGTTTGCTGTTAATATATAAAATTCAAGTAATATTTTTCTATTTTGGCTTTGTATTCAGTGACTTGCTTAATTCATTTATAAATTCTGTAGATTCTTTTGGATTTCTATAAAAACAATCATGTCATATAGAAATAATGACATGTTTATTTCTCCCTTATAAATCATAATTCTTTTTTATTTTATTTTCTTGCTTTATTGAATTTTTTTGCCACTCTGTGCATGTCTGCAGATGACTGAGAAAGCACTGTGAGTATTGACTTGGGGGTTACAAATAAATTTTAGTGAGTAAGCAAATTCACAAATACAAAATCAACAAATATTGGGGATTGACTGTATTTTATATGTATATATATGTAAATAAATGTATACATATACATGAACTATAATATAATTCCATACAGTGTTATAGTGTGTGCCTTTGTATGTATTTATGATGAGATATAATTTATTTAATTATACACCTACTCTCAGATGTATGACTTGTCTCCAGTTTTTCTTTGATATTATCACTTCTAGTACCACTAGAAACTTCAGCAACAATTAGTTGTTATGCTTTGCTTTTCCATTCTTCCACTTTTTGTGCATTGATACATCATGATCCATTTAAATCCTCATTTTCTCTAAACTCAAACCACTTACCTGCTTATTTGTTGACTCATTTATTTGTTTAATGAACATTTATTGATCTCTTAATGTGTTTCAGGCTTATTGGACTACTTTTTAGCACATTTCCCCATTTAAAAAAAACGGATGCAATCGTTATCAGATTTTTTTTTTACCCACAAAAATATTCTGCATTCAAGAACATTTATTTATGTCCCTCTGTCTACTTTATGATGGAATCAATATAATGAAGCATTCCAAAGCAAATTGGATAAAGGTGCACTAACTCATATATCATACGCTTCTTATATGAGTACAACAGTTATTATTAACAAACACTATGTAGTATATACCTAGTTTTCAGCCTTGTTGTTATATAAAGTTATGTGCTATGGTGAGTTTTATTACCTGTGACCAGTCTTTGCTTTACCAAGAACTTATTCTGACTTTTATCAAACAAGAGGAAAAATATAGCACATGAATTTACCCTTGAAAAATTTTTTTTCTTTTTTGAATTTTTGGCTTGACAAATGTTAGTGGAAAGTTATCTGGGACTGCTAAATATATTGATTAAGTCAGAGGAGATGATCCTCCAACAGGGAAGGCTTTGATCGATTCCTTTAAGTATTTTTTTAGATATTCTTTTATTCAGGTAGACAACATTCTAGGCTGATGAAATAAGAAAAATGGCAAAAATGAGTAGACTGTGTAATGACCAATAATTAAGTTAACTCTTCTGGAGAAAAAAATAAAACGAGGATACAAAAAGAGATGTGTACTTTAGGTAGTGAAATGTTTGGCCAATTATAAAAGGTTTAGATTTAATGAGGAAAGGAAATTTGTACTACCAAATGCTCTTGGAGTAACATTTAAAGTAGATAATTTAAGTGACTGAACATAGGATGGGTGTGGACAGAAAACAGCAAAAGAGAAGACACAGTCCAATATATAGAACATGGAATATGACATTGAATACAAAAGTGCAGATAGAAATGGCAAATCTAAGAATATTGTGTAGCAAGTATTATCAGAATTTGGCGATGACTTGATGGGGCAGGCAAAGTAAAAATTGACTTCAGGGTTTTGATTGCCTGGAAAGGAAGTACAAGAAGATTGTTGAAGGATGTACTATGTTGAGATAAGTTAATGTTTTGAGAATAATAATAAGGAGAAGCCATTGGACCAGCAATGTAGAAATGTCATATAACTCAGGATATGTAGCTCAAGGGTTTAAAATGTATTAAAATTCTATGACTGAATGATTTATCCAAGGGAACATGTATAAAAAGAAAAGAGCCTTGCTTGGGTGATTCTCAGCCAATTGGAGACAAGGACAGGATCCAGCAAAGGACCACCTAAAGAGACATATGGAAAACTAAGAGTAGAGAGGAATGAAATGTCGAGTTGGAAGACTGCATCAGTGAAGAGAATGTGGGACGATTCACTCAACTGGAGAAAGCAAAATGGGCTAGAACTGGAGACGGTGGTTACAGACAAAGGAAAAGAAATCCTGATTTGACTCAGGTCAGCTTCTATAAAGAAGCAGCTGTAGTGACTGTAACCTGGAGTGGAAAGGGGTAAGGAGGGCTATCTACAGGTTAGGGAGTGAACTTTATTATTACATTGCAAACCACACAAAGAGAAAATGTACTTCCAGGAATGTTTTGTGTAAACAAATGCCTGGACTAGGTCAAGGCGTTTATAAAATATTACTTAAGAACACCTGTCACATAATAGGTGCTCACTAGATGTTTGTTAAATGAATGAGTCCTCTCTCATCCCTGTCTTGAACATGTCCTCTGGCTTTTGGTGCATTTTCCGAATACTAAAAATGTAATAATAGTGATACTAGTGAAACAGTTATAGTAAGTCCCCTACATACAAATGAGTTCCATTCCAAGAGTGCGTTCATAAGTCCAATTTGTTCATAAGTCCAACAGAGTTAGCCTAGGTACCCAACTAACACAATCAGCTATGTAGTACTGTACCTAATAGGTTTATAATACTTTTCACACAAATAATACATTAAAAAAAACACAAAAAATAAAACATTTTTAATCTTACAATACAGTACCTTGAAAAGTACAGTAGTACGGTACAACAGCTGGCATACAGGGGCACGTTCACATCTTTGAAAGTTCACAACTTGAAGGTTCGTATGTAGGGAACTTACTGTATATGGAAATGTAAGCTAGAGGCCATATTGGAAGCAGTTTCTGAGGGATACGGGAGAGAAAAATAGAGGTATTCGTCAAACTCCACAAAAGTATAGAATCACAGAAGCAAAATTCTAGAGGTAGGAGGGATCTTGCAGGTCACTGAATAGCTCAACCCTCTTATTACATGGCTGTGGATTTGAGGCCCAGTTTCGCTAAATAACTTACTATATATGTGTCAGGGTTCAGTTCCAGGAAATTGAAACCACACCAGCTATTTTAAGCATGAAAGGATTTAGTATAAAGAATTAATTGCACATTTAAATTGTTGGAAGGATTGGAGTGGCCCTTAGGCTTGGGCTCCAGTACTAGTTCCCAGAACGATGCAGCTGATTGGCCCACCCGGGCAGCTGCTATTGCTGTGAGGGGGAAGAGGGGCAAGCTGCCGCTGCTGGACCTGTTGACTCCAAGAACTTGCCACTGAAGATGCTCTGTGAGGATAACAAACTGGCACTACTGCTACCGCACTTTCCTCTCAGCATCAACGCAGCTGGCAACCAGACCTAGGATGTTAATATAAAAAACCTTGGTCCCCACAGTGCATCTCCAACCACATTTGCCACTTCTGAGTTCAAATCTCACCTGAGTGCTTCTAATTGGCTTAACCCCATGCTCACCTGGGAGCCTAGCTGCAAGCACATTGGGGCTCACAGTTTCAGCTTCTGCAGCATTACAGGACACAAGGAAGTTGGAATGGATGTCGACTGACAAATCACTGGATTCACACACCTGCATCCACAACTAGGAAAGCACATCACTGCAACGAGAACATGAGAGGCCTGTTCTTGCAGTCTCACTGTTATCATTGAACCTAAGTGCACACATAACAAGAGAATTACGTAGATTCAGCTCTCCTTCTAGAAATCACACTCTATACTGAGAGACCTCTAAGTAGGGCAGCCACTTAATTTGTTCAAACTGGACCACATTTGAAAGTGGAGAGAAAACATTACTAGTATTTATGCCAGGATAACAGGCATGATACAGAGATCATACAAGCCCCCAGAAAACTGGCTCCAAGCCTGTCTGTAAAATATGTAAGATTCTTCATGATCTTGCTTCAGTCTCCCTTAGTGACCACATCTGTCAGCACAAATCTTCACTTTTTGCTCCATCCTCTTTAAAGTCTGTTCTCCCAGGATATCAGTACTGTTCAGGTCTTCTGCACACACTATGTCCTTGCCTAGAACGGCCCTCTCTATTTCTCCACGTGTCTAACTTCTGAGTGTCTTTCAAAATCCAGTGCAGCTGTCACCTCCTCTGTTGAAATGCTCCCAGACTCTTCCAGGTAGGAAGCTGGTTCTTTTTCAGTTACATACTTACCTTGTATGAAAATATCTGTTTATATTTCTTTCCTATTAAGCTGTAACCACTTCAGTGATAGGAACTGTGCTTTATTCCTAGAAACCAGATCGAATTCTATGCTGAAAAAGTGCTCAAGAAATGTTTGGAAATAGATGGATGGAAGGAATTAAGGAAGAGATGGAAAGAAATAAAGCAACAAGGGAATGAAGGGAGCAAGGAACTGAAAGAAAGAGAAGGGGAAGGAAGAGAAGGGGAAGCATGAGGAAAGGAGGTCATGAGCCTTTTCTAGTAACTCTAACATTTTCATTTGTGAGAATTCTCCTTATATTACCAATCTATTAGATCTTTAAAAGTACTGAATAAGTCGAGATGAAATCCATACACACTCACTTAGAAATAGAATTGCTACCTGTAGTCTGGATTTCCCATCTGATATTTGAAGAAATTCAGCATTTATTGACCTTGATGACACTTCAGTGGTTAATGGTTTCACTCCATCTATGTTAACCTATCAAATATGTCATTCCTCACTTTGAGTTGAACATATAAATGTTTAGATTTCTTGCACTCAAATTGCAAAAAGATCTTTAAATCTAGAAAGATTAATTTAGATACAATCAGACCTAGTACACCAATGAATCGTCCTTGTTTCCCTTTTTTTTCACTTATCACAAGATGATTCCTTTTTTGAGTAAGTGGTTTCATCCTGCTTGTTGTGGCCCTTGTTGTTGATTGTAAGGGATGGCCCACAGTGAACCTGATTTACAGAATTTATTTCTTGCCTTCACTTCCGTAACATGACTTCCTAAAGTTCACCCCCAATTTTCTATCATCCAAATGTGTGTTTTTTTAAACCTAGTTTGTAAATCTCTGAAAAACTCAGTGCAAAACATTTTCTTTTTCATTCTTTTTTTTAATATAAATTTATTTATTTATTACTTATTTCTTGGCTGCATTGGCTCTTTGTTGCTGTGTGTGGCTTTCTCTAGTTGTGGATCTTCATTGCAGTGTGCGGGCTTCTCATTGCAGTGGCTTCTCTTGTTGCAGAGCACAGGCTCTAGGCAGTAGTTGTGGCTCATGGGCTCTAGAGTGCAGGCTCAGTAGTAGTGGCGCACGGGCTTAGTTGCTCCATGGCATGTGGGATCTTCCTGGACCAGGGCTCAAACCCGGGCCCCCTGCATTGACAGGCGGATTCTTAACCACTGTGCCACCAGGGAAGCCTGCAAAACATTTTCAATGACTATGTCAAACATCACGTTCTTTGGACTGTAAGGCGATACCTGTGTTTGCTAAGGTTTTAATTTTTTGAACTTGCTCCATGTTTGTGTTAAGTAATAAGCAGATTTGGGGGGGGGGTGCTACCCTTGGAAGACAGTTTCTTTCTGTAAACTTAGTTACAGTGAATGCCTCTTGGCTCAGCCAGCTGGTAATGAACAAAGAAACTCATATCATTTTAGGAGAAAGGTGAATAGAATTTTTTTTGAGATTTACTGAATACTGCTCAGCTTTCTCTCCCTTCATCTGATACTGTGTGCTGCAAGGACATATTCCAGGAGATTTAATATCTCATAAAAGTATGATTTTTGTATTAAAAGAGTGTTATCAGGGTGTTTACACTGAACATTTCACTACTACCCAACTTCCGTCAGTCCAATTAAATGTGTATAGAAAGTCAACTAAGGAAAGCTTAATGGCTATAGAAAATTCTAAGTCATGTTACAGAGTAACATGCCTATAAATCCAAGTTTCTAAACCCCACCATATGTTCTTAGCAAAACCAAATTAAGTGAACTTCCACTCTTGGCCAAGGTGGAATAACAGAGACTGGATTTACCCTCCTGCTTTAAACATCCAGAAACGAACAAAATATATGAAACAATAGTTTGCAAGACACTGGCTATCTGGCAGTGAAGGACAGTGATCCCCAAGAGATGAGAAACAAATGCAGTGAGACTCAGCATTACCCCAGTTTACTGCCTGGAGGATTTCTAGTCTGAATCTCAGAGAAGGAGAACCCCGGCTGAGCCTGACAGAGTTGAGAAGCCAGAGCTGAGAGTCTGGGGAGTTGAAGGTGGACAGAGTTCACAGACTGAGTCTGGAGGAAGAGAGAGCTACACAGAGGTAAAACTCTGAAGATCTGAAGAGGTTCCCCTCTAGTGTTTAGTCGAGTCATGATCAGCACATACAGGTGAAGAAACTGCAAAGCTTGGAAAAAAACCACGCAAGAGGATTAGGGGAACAGTGCCCACACTTCCATAGGGCTGGGCTTAGTGCTTGTTCCCATGAGGCAGACTGGAGTATCTCATGGTTCACCCAGCACTGGATGGAGCATATGCAGAGGGGTCTTGCCTCAGTAGTGGTGAGTAACTCTAGATGGGCACTGCTCTGATCCTGCTTAATACATCTTAAAAACAAGACCTGAAAGGACCAAACTGTTTTTAAGTAATTTAGCCACATCCAAGAACAAAGCTCATGAAATTTATAGGAATACAAAGATATTCAGCAGCCAAGAAGGTAAAATTCACTATGTCAGACATCTGATCAAAATTACCAAGTATGCAAAGATACAGGAAATCGCAGCCCAGAAGGGTGAGAAAAATCAGTCAGTCAAGACTGACAGAAATGTTAGAATTCAAAGCATTAAATAGCTATTAAAACTATATTCCATAAGTTAAAAAAATAGAAGGTAGAAAAATACCCCCAATTTTTTTCTTCCACATGATCAATACTAGCTGGAAGGATGTATTATGGGCATATATTTTTAAAAATGTAAATATAACAGAGTTTCTTTTCTCTAGCAAATTTTATTCCTTACACTAAGAATAGTTTTATTTTTAGCAAATAAGTGACTTTAGTGGAAATGCACTCTAGGAATGGCTCAACAATCTTATTCGAATGCCAAAAATGGTATGTTATTAAATTTAACTTGGATAATGTCTTTTGTGGGTTAGGAGTTGTACTATTCCATTCATAGTATTTGGTAACAAATATGGTTCTATTGTAAATTTGTCTTAAATATGCAGTAATTATTATGGCTCAAATATACTGACTACATAAGATATAATTATGAAAAGTGACCTTCCATCTAAACATAGGCCAAAACTATTTGATCAGTATTATTCAAATGAACATAGCACTTTAGATAAAAACATGTTGAAAGACTATTTCTTCAATATTTAATGTTCTGATAATATACATTTTTAACTTTATATCCTTATAACTAAATTTTAAAAGAAAATTTATTGGAGGTAGCCTAGTAAAATTTTGCTGCATTACAACAAAAAGGCATAAAGTGTATTTTTAATCACCTAGTATAAAATTCTGGTCTGTGTTATGGATGTGTAAATAGGTAAATAATCTAAATGTCACCTTTACTCAACCTTTTATAGGTTGTCTATAAAATCTGGAAAGATAATATTTTATCTTTCAGAGCAGAGACTGAAGATGTCCTTGACAATGTTCTGTATATTTGTTTGTACCTCCAGACTTTATGGACACTCAGTTCCTCTTTAAAGGTGAATGAGAAGATTTTTTTCTTATTGTGATAAATTACTAGACTTCTACATTGTCATGAAATATTTTATATCATAATGTAGGATCTCTTATAGTGTAGTACCTTTTTCCATGTACAAATATATTTAAATTGTGAATTGTACCCTTGATCAAGGATTTAGCAGCAGATTAATTATACATATGATCCATCATGTATGATCAAAAAAACCATAACAACAATAAGCAACTTTAATAATCTAAAATAGTGAAATGATGGCCCAATTATTAATTATGGAAATTTAGCCAGGAAGAAAGATCCTCTAGCACTGCCTGTTTATTTTATAGATAAGGAAACTGATGTGCAGATAAGTTTGACATCTTTCTCAAAATCATACAGATGGATCATAGCAAAGCTGGGCCTAGATCTCTATCTTCTTTGTATTGTTTCGTTGCCTTATAACAAACACCAAGAACTTAGTGGCTTAAAACAGCCCTCATTTATTAGTTCGAAGTTCTTATGGATCAGAAACCAAGGTCACTGGACTGGGTTTAAAGCTTAGGGTATCACAAGGCCAAAATCAAGGTTCTAGACAGTTTGAACTCTGCTCTGGAGGCTCTGGGAAAGAAGGAATCCACTTCCAGGCTCATTCAGGTTGTTGGCAGAGTTTAGGTCCTTGTTGTTGTGGGACTGAGGTCCCCATCTCCCTGCTGACTAGGGTTCAATGTCAGCAACTGAAGACCTCTCTGTGGTCCTTGCACAGGCTGCGTCTGTCTTCAAAACCAGCAACGGCAAGTCATGTCATTCTCATGGTTCACATTCCAGAACTTCTCTCCTCCCGCTTTCTCTCAGCAAAAGCTCTCTGCTTTTAATGGCTCAGGAGGTCAGATCAGGGCCAACTGAATAACACCTTTGTCTCACAGTCAGCTGTGCATATAATGTAATCATATCTCATCAAATTCACAAGTTCTGGGGATCTTTGTGGGGCCATTTTAGAAAGTCTGCCTACCACACTCTGAATCTATTCTGACTTTCTTCGTGTTATACTCTACAACCTCATTCTGAAAGATCTACAATATACATATAAATTAAAGATTTACATATATGTATAAAAGTTTGCATGTATCTCACACAAATATAACTTTGATATTCATGTGGCCCCTTCCATTACTTTACAATATCTCTGTCCATTTTCTGCCTTCTTTTGAAAATCTTCACTAAAAATTGTGCACACTTCACCTTGTCACTCTTATTCCCCTCATCCTGTTTTATTCTTCTTACACTGCTTCATCATTCTTATCACTGGAACATAAGTTCTATATGGGCAAGCTCCACATTTGGTTTGTCCACTGCTGTACTCCCAAGTGCTTAGAACAGTGCCAGGTCAAGCAGCCCTGTTCTTTAATTATTTATCAGAAATAATAAATACTTAATGTTAATATTCATAGTTTGGCTCTAAGGACTTGTTTAAATTTTTATTAAATCATTCCATATACCCTTGGAGAAAAATTTAGTATGCTGAAGTAGAGTTTCTGGGGAAATTTGGGTAAAGAAATCCCTTTACCCTTAATAAAGTAGCATATAGGAGGCAACTGATAGAAGTAACTTGAGCTTTGAAACTGGCAGCTATGAAATGGAATTCTATCTGTACTTTATGCAGTTGATTTTACTTAGAAAACTTTAACTTCTAGCAGTGTCAGATTAGTAGAATGTAATCTAGTAAATTGGGTGTAGGGACCGCTTCCTCTACTCTGATTTAGTAGAGCTGAACTACAAAAGCCATAAATAAGAAAGAATATAATTTAGTCAAGAGGAGGAGAAAAGTTCATTAGAATGCTATTAAATGTAGAGAGAAGTAAAATTTGAAAATTAGGGGCTTCCCTGGTGGCGCAGTGGTTGAGAGTCCGCCTGCCGATGCAGGGGACGCGGGTTCATGCCCCTGTCCGGGAAGATCCCACATGCTGCAGAGCGGCTGGGCCCGTGAGCCATGGCCGCTGAGCCTGCGTGTCCGGAGCCTGTGCTCCGCAACGGGAGAGGCCACAACAGTGAGAGGCCCGCGTACCAAAAAAAAAAAAAAAAAATTTGAAAATTAAAAACTGTACTATCTTCCATAATTAAACTATGATTTTACCTGAATAAGAGCAATGGAAGAAACAAACTAGAAAGTAGATCACTAGTAGAAAAGCCCTTAAATTTAAAATGATATAAAGAGAATAAAATAATTAATTTGGGAGATTTTTAATATAAACAGAATATATCATCATTTTTAAGGGACTGTACAGCCCAAGAATAGTTTATTAAAGAGTGGGAAGGAAAATGAGGAAAATCGGTGACTGTAGCAGGAAGGACATAGATGGGTTTATTCATCAAGGTTCTTTTATTTTCAGTTGTTAGGAACTAACATCAAACTGTCTTCGGCAAGAATTTTTTTCGAAAGCAGTAAGAGAAGAAAATCAGGTGGTAATATTGTTTATTGACTCACAAAACCGAAAAAATCAAAAGAATGGTTGAATTCAGAGGCTTGGAGTCATCACTGGAACAGAACTATTCTTTCCATTAATAATCTTCACTTTCCTCTTCTTGCATTAACCTTAGACCAATAAGTGTCCTGAGCTTTCCCAAGCACCTTCACTGTTATATTCTGCCAGTTTCAAGCTCAGTAGAGAGAACTTCTCTTCCCTAGTAGTTCCAAATAAAATGGTCCTAGGTCATAGTTTCATTGTCATGAGTTAGGCCATCTGCCCATCCAATTACTAGAGTCAAAGAAATGGAATACAGTACTTGGCCCTGCCTGGGTCAATGCCCACTGCTAGAGCTGAGTGTCCAGGAGTGGAGTGGGGAAGTGAAGGCAGGAGGGTGTAGGTCGTTGTACCTACATGAACTGCCTGGAGAAAGACAGAAGCCCCACACCTAGATTTGCCAGATTTAGCAACTAAAAATGCAGGATTCTCATTTAAATTCGAAGTTCGGGTGAACATGGAAGAAGTTTTTAGTATTAGGTAGGTCCCATGATAATATTTGGGACATACTTATACTAAAAAAAAATTGTTGTTTATCTGACATTTGAATTGAACAGAAAATACTGTACTTTGACAACCCTGCCCACACCCAGACATTTCAGTGATTTATTCAAGAAATGGTTGGAATGGGGCTGAGCAAGCAGCAGTGATGAGTCCACTACTATAGGAACGAAGGACTGAATGTCAACAGCCATTTCCGGGCCAAAAGAATGCAGAAGTGATCTGTAGGCAGGCAGATTACAATAAGAGAAATGAAACATAAAATGCATGAATGCAAACTAAGATAGAGTAAAAGAGACCAATGGAAGACTGTTACTAGGGAATGTGGAAGAGGAGGACTTATAAAGGAGGATTCAGGGACTTCCCTGGTGGCGCAGTGGTTGAGAGTCCGCCTGCCGATGCAGGGGACACGGGTTCGTGCCCCGGTCCAGGAAGATCCCACATGCTGCAGAGCGGCTGGGCCCGTGAGCCACGGCCGCTGAGCCTGCGTGTCCGGAGCCTGTGCTCCGCAATGGGAGAGGCCACAGCAATGAGGGGCCCGTGTACCCGCCCCCCAAAAAAAGGAGGATTCAGCAATGTGAGTTGCCGGTGCAGTTTCCATTTCCCCCTCCTCTTTTATTTCAAGGCCTTCCCCCTTCATCTTTTTAAATAGGATCTCCGTACTATTCATGAACCCACACTTTTCCTAAACATTGTACTTCAGAGGAGGCTGGCTTCAGTTACAGAAGTTGATTTCTGATTGGAATAAGGCATGTGTGAGTTCAGTTATCTTTGAATGATTTTTACATGGCCTTGTGATTCAGTTCAGGCCACTGAAACACGTAGTTAAATGTACCAGAGGGCTTCTAGGAAAGATTTTTGCCTACTTTTAAGAAAGACATGCAAAAGAGATACAATTTGTGGTACCTGGCTCTGATGCTGGAATTGGTGCAGCCATTCTGAAATAATCAAAGAAGTGAATTGGAAGACAAAGCAGGATGTGAAAAGATGGAAAGAAGTGTGTACCTGATCTATTGATGAACTGATTAGCCCAGGAATCACCCTACCTCTGGACCTCTTGTAGTGGAAATTAATGTATTTCCTGATTGTTTAAGACACTTTAAATAAAGTTTTCTTTATTTGCAGCTAAAAACGTTCTAACTGACATATAGGAGATTGTTATAACAGTCAGGATTTTCTGTATATTGGACAATGAAGTGACCTTTCTATTTTGTTCATTCGCTAATGATCACAAACTCAAAGCATGAAAACATTGGGTTTTTTTACTTAAAAAGTAAGAAGTTTTCCGTTTAAAAATGCCATATGCTACCCCTTAAAGTAGTCAGTGAAAACAAAAGCAAACATGTACTTTAGAATTAGAACTATTGGGGAAAAGAAATCACGGAAACTAATATTCATTCAACGGTAATGTCTTTTTTTAAGAAGAGCAACAGTTACTTAATGAAACTTCAAAATTGGCATCATAAATTGGCCTGAATATAGTTCTTTGAACTATCACTATGGAATTTCCCAGTTCTTGAAGGATTCAGCTGCTTTTCAAAAAAACATTTTATTAATCTTGGTATAATGGTACCCCCATATGTGTGGAGATGCTGTTACTGTATCTTTTTGGAATCACAACAATATAAATTTATTTAAATTATATCAATGGAAAAATCACTGTCCAATGATACAAACAGGTCAAAACAATTACTTAAGTTAACTCCTCTCTGTTTCTGACCTTAACAGATGACATGTGTTGGATTTTACGCCTATTTTTAGCTCTGATCTTAGGATCTCCACCTACCATTGGAAAATCCAGCTGGCATTCCAGTCACTTCATTTTCACAGCAGGAGTCTGTTCATGAAGAATGCCAAATTTCTACATATAGATTCATTCTGTGTTTATTGTTACTGCAAAACATTTTTTCCCTCATTTTCTGAAGTAGATGCACTACGGAGAAAGCTGCTGTGGGACATTTTGGTAAAGTGACTCTTACTTTATCATTCTCTTATTAACATGAAATTAATTTGCATTCCCAAAGGGAGTAGGAGAGCAGAGGGAATCTACACAATAAAATTAAATATTGTCAATGTCATATCTATTAAGGCTAGATTCAGTGACATATAAAAGAAAACCCAAACATGGCCTAAACAGGATGGAAGTGCTGTCCTCCATAGCACTTTGTGTAACGAAGTCGGTTCCAGGGCTGGGATGCCAGCTCCGTAGTCACCTTGGGGTCAGATCCCTTCTTTATAGCTATTCTACCAAACTAAGCACATGCCTTGAATCCAGGCTTACCTCAAAGAACTCTTGATATCATGACCAAGGTCCAGGCAGCTGGAAGGAATACTAAGTGAAGGACCAGAGATGTGTGGTCCTTAGTCACAAGGGAGTCTGCGAATGACTTTTAACTGGGTTTATTTCTACCTCACATAGAATGACAATCTATTCCTTAGGCATAACAGAATGGATGTAGGGTAGATGCTTCTATCACATTCCCTATCACAGTATGCTTAAGATTGTATTCCAACCTCAAATGTATCTGTATCAGTTTCAGAATTTGATCAGAACTTGTACCTTTCCAATTTTAAGTTTGTCTCCTGTCATTTTTTAACCATAGGAATTTTTTCTGGGGTGAGAAGTGATTTCACCAATCTACACTTAGATTTCCTGTAAATGTAATTAAGCATGTAAACATGCCATATTCCATCCTGAAAATGTCCTAGGCCCAAGTGTTATAAATTAGCAAAACGAATTATATTCTACTTTATCTATTTGGTAAGTTCAAAATTCTGATTTAACACTATATCCTATCTTTAACTCTAAAAATAACTATATTTACTGTGACTTGATTGGTCACCTGTTTGCCCCCAAACATTTCATATTTTCTGTAAAAACAGGCTTTATAGTAAAATCATTATTTTTCTGAAAGTGCCTTTACAGCCATTGGGAAGCTACGGGGTACAAAAAAGGGTACAATCAAAATGTTTCCAAAATATTAATTAATTCTCATCAGTAACTTCTAAGGTAAGTTTCAAAAACATACATTTCCCAAATAGTTTGAAAAACAGAAAACTCACTCTGAGTGCTAAGGGGATTGCCTTTGATATTTCTGTGAAGCTTGAAAAGTACCCTAAGCATCAGTTTTTCGGAATGAAGCATGGGGAATACGTAGCACACTGTACTTATTGCAAGGCCTTATTTATTGATTGATATATTTTAAGATGCTCAGTTTTCCTGCTAACTCTGTTATCACATCAATCAATCTCTGCTGTCCAACTCAGCCACAGCCTTTCAAATCACCTTGAATGCACGCACTTAGCAGGATGCCAACAGTGTGTCACAGAGATCCATAGTTTGCAACACCCAGCACAAAATGTCACTCTGCTTTCACTTCTTGAACTTGCCTATTGACTTCTCTGTGATTCCTCAGTCCTTAAAGCAGAAAACAGATCTGATAGGGAGTGTTTGGACATGACTAACATGATAGTCACCTTTAAGTGTTCTTATTCCTATACTTATGGGGGCACAGAGAGAATGGTAGAAGTAGACACAGAATTAGAATTACACACATTTTGTAAAAGTGTGTGCCTGCTTTTAAACTCTGAAGCTTTAGAAAGGTGTGAACTATTACTAAAAGGCATGTTCTAATACCCTGATTAGGTCCATTTAAAGTAGAACTTGTGGAAGTGATTTAAGCCAATATAATTGTCTGTGACTACATGATACAAATTCAGCTTCATTCTGAATATAAATCTGGTACAACCGTGTGGTTCCCAGAGTTAACAACTAAAGAGTTCTTAATCTTCTCAGGGTCTACCATTTATTGAGTAGGTACTCAATAAATATGCACTGAGTGAAGATCAGTGCCATCTATAAGCTCTTTGCAATTTGATATTAGATTTTTAATCTACTAAGCAAGTTTGTCTCATTGGATTTAATCCTAATTTTAACTGAAAGTAAGCATGCTAGATTCGATTCTTCTCTGCTTTATCTACTTTGTGCTCTTCATGAGATATTGTTACCCTCATTCTTTCTAAAATTATCAGCAATTCAGATTTTCCTTTATTAATTCCAGATTTTTTCTCACCTCTATTTTAAAAGAACTATAACCATTTGATACGTGACATATAAAATAAAATGTAGGAAGCTTTAAAAGGTATAGAAAACCTATCATAATGGGAAATCAGCATCATCATCATAATCATCATCATCATAGTAGTAGTAACAGCAGTAAGTACAATTTGTTGAGCACTTATATCTAAGCACTGTATACAGAGTTTTTACTAATATTAATTATATAATCACAACAACTCTGCAAAAGAGGTATTATTATCCCATTCTACAGATGAGAAAACTGAGGCTCAGAGAGGTTAGGCATCTTAAGTAAAATCACACTGCGACACTGCCAGGATTTGAAGCCAGGCATATCTGATTACAAAGCTTGTGAACATTATATCGTAAAGTATGTATACTGCGAAAAATTCATTATGAATGAAGATGTTTCACAGCCTCAGACCTATTTGTTAATTAATAGGGATGTATATAAATAAAACATACCAGAAGTTATTCCACCACTGTCTTTTTTTCAAATGTTTGACATTGCCCACTTTAGGAATCACAGAAAAGAACACTATATGGCACAGGAGGAAATAGGGACAGAAGTATTCTTTTTTTTTTTTTTTAACATCTTTATTGGAGTATAATTGCTTTACAATGGTGTGTTAGTTTCTGCTTTATAACAAAGTGAATCAGCTATACATATACATATATCCCCATATCTCCTCCCTCTTGCGTCTCCCTCCCACCCTTCTTATCCCACCCCTCTAGGTGGTCACAAAGCACCGAGCTGATCTCCCTGTGTTATGCGGCTGCTTCCTGCTAGCTAGCTATTTTGCAGTGTATATATGTCAATGCCACTCTCTGCCTTCGTCCCAGCTTACCCTTCCGACTCTCCGTGTCCTCAAGTCCATTCTCTACGTCTGCGTCTTTATTCCTGTCCTGCCCCTACATTCTTCAGAAACATTTTTTTTAAAATATTCCATATATATGTGTTAGCACACGGTATTTGTTTTTCTTTTTTTGACTTACTTCACTCTGTATGACAGACTCTAGGTCCATCCACCTCACAGCAACTAACTCAATTTCATTTCTTTTTATAGCTGAGTAATATTCCATTGTATATATGTGCCACATCTTCTTTATCCATTTATCTGTCAATGGACGCTTAGGTTGCTTCCATGTCCTGGCTATTGTAAATAGAGCTGCAGTGAGCATTGTGGTACATGACTCTTTTTGAATTATGGTTTTCTCAGGGTATATGCCCAGTAGCGGGATTGCTGGGTCATATGGTAGTTCTATTTGTAGTTTTTTAAGGAACCTCTATACTGTTCTCCATAGTGGCTGTATCAATTTACATTCCCACCAACAGTGCAAGAGGGTTCCCTTTTCACCACACCCTCTCCAGCATTCATTGTTTGTAGATTTTTTGATGATGGCCATTCTGACTGGTGTGAGGTCATAATTCATGGTAGTTTTGATTTGCATTTCTCTAATGATTAGTGATGTTGAGCATCCTTTCATGTGTTTGTTGGCAATCTGTATATCTTCCTTGGAGAGAGATACTATGTTCTTGGATTGGAAGAATCAACATTGTGAAAATGATTATGCTACCCAAAGCAATCTACAGTTTCAGTGTAATCGCTATCAAACTACCAATGGCATTTTTTACAGAACTAGAGCAAATATATTTCACAATTTGTATGGAAACACAAAAGACCCTGAACAGCCAAAGCAATCTTGAGAAAGAAAAACGGAGCTGGAGGAATCATACTCCCTGACTTCAGACTATGCTACAAAGCTACAGTAATCAAGACAGTATGACACTGGCACAAAAACAGAACAATAGATCAATGGAACAGGATAGAAAGCCCGGAGATAAACCCACACACATATGGTTACCTTATTTTTGATAAAGGAGGCAAGAATATACAGTGGAGAAAAGACAACCTCTTCAGTAAGTGGTGCTGGGAAAACGGGACAGCTACATGTAAAAGAATGAAATTAGAACACTCCCTAACACCATACACAAAAATAAACTCAAAATGGATTAAAGACCTAAATGTAAGAAGTATTCTTGATTGAATGAAAGCAATGGTTGAAAGAAAAAGACGTCCTTCTGCCTTCTCAGGTTCCTCATGCAATGAAAAAATAGATTCACTTACCAAAAAACCACCTATTTTAGGAGGGATGCAAAGGCCAAACCAAAGGTATCTTAGAGCAAGATGAACTGTCCTTCTGAAATAAGTATTCAGCCTTCTTCATTGATGCATCAGACTTAATGACATGATGACATTGCTAGTATATTTCCATTGGATACTGCCACTGACAGTTCTGCCAAAAAGAGCCATTTTTAGAACTGGGAGCTCATGTATGAATTTCCTATTTGTACGCTAGCTATCACAACCTTTCACATTCTCAAGTGTGTGAAGAGACTGAGGTTGAATAGTAAAGCTGTTTGCAGGTGTAGTCTCTTGCCCTCAGTGTGGGTTTACAGCTCTTAAAAACAGCTTTTAAGGAAAGATTTCTATTTGATGTGGATGGTGGTGAGAGTTATTTACTTATTGTAGAGCCAATGTGATTCCCTGATGAGCAGAAAAATCCCAGTTAATGATCTAGCATTTGGGCTTGGGTCAAAGTAAATTACAGTATAGCTTTCAAACCTCAGTAGTCATATTCAGAGGCTGTGCCCATACTTGTAGGGGAGGGTGCTGGTGTTTTTCTATATTTTTTAAAAGTGGAAAGGGTATGAGTGAGATCTTTATTTCTACTACTTCTAGTCCCATGTGGCTAGGGCTTGGTTATCAATCTTCTTGACCAAGAGACACTGCTTTTTCCCCCTCAACTTTACTAACACCACAAAGATGGAGAGGGAGATGCCTATTCATTAATGTCAGACATTGCTTCAAATGGCTTACAGGCCTCAGTACAACGCTAAATAAGCCTCCATATAAAGCATGAGTCAGAATTGGTTCTGTCAGACTTCTTTTTAGATATGTGATTGTTTTAGTCATCAAGGCAGTATGTAAAATAAAATCCTTTCCAGGTTTCATATATTTGAAATGGGAATGAGTATTCTTTCAGTTCTGTACCTGCAGTTTTGATTAATAACTTTTATTTTAGTATTCAAATAACATATTTTATTTTTTAATTCACCAAAGCATTTTCTTCACCAAAACTATGGTAATCTGAATCTAGGTAATTAGATAATCTAGATAACTAGAACCTGAAAATGCCTCTCACTCTCTTTCTCTCCAGGTAGATAGATAGACAGATAGACAGATAGGTAGATAGATAGATAGATAGCAGGTAGATAGATAGATAGATAGCAAGCAGGTACATAGATAGATACATAGATGATCTAGAGATATATATGTACATGTATATCTGTATATCTCTCTCTGTGTATTATGTATATGTATATCTGCTTGGAAAGTAAAAATAATTAAGTTCCTTCCACAGCATAAAATAGTTTATACTTTTATATTCTTCTGTTATAGGTAATTTTCTGACTGAATTTTTACTTTGGTATCTCACGGATTCAGATATACAGCTATCGAAATGGCCTGCTATCCAGATGATGGCCAGTACAAATGTGGAAGACCTATATTGTCTGCCTAGCAGCATTCACTAGAAAACCACACTCATAAGAAATAAAGTAATATATGGTCACTGATAGTCATACCACTAAATGCTGTTTGTTGTGTTGCCATGCTATAATTTGATTTTTAAGTTAAGGCTACTTGAAAAAGAAGCAGTTTAGATTTATGTGATACAAATTCCACACTCCATAATTAAAGTAACTTAACCACTGTAAACTTATCAAGCTGTGAACTTTAAGTTTATAGTCTCCGTTTATTTAATAGCTACTTAGCCCACTTATGTTCTGCACCCTTTGGCTCTGCACTGAGGATACAGCTGGAGGAAGACTAAATACTCTGTTCCTCCTGGAACAGTCGGTCTGGCTGGTGGCACTGCTTTCTATGCAGTAATATTATTTTGCCCTCAGTGTTGCTGTTCTGTGTTGAATTTATAGGAGGTCTATCTGAACACATGCACTTGCACATTATTTAAGGAATAAACTGAAAAGCTACATCTTGGTGACTATGGATGATAATTATAGTTCCCCAAGAAGATCTTTTTTTGTAAGAAGTTACTAGAAGGCCCATTGGGGAAACTGAAATGCCTGGGTTCCTTTTGTTTCTTAATAGAATCGGATCTGGAAGGCCTTGATGATCTAGGTACTGTTTACAGCAACATTGACCAGCAGTTGAATGAAGCCATGAGGCGACGCAGACACGCGGGAGAAAACGATTACAACATCGAGGTGCTGCTGGGAGTGGATGACTCTGTGGTCCGTTTCCATGGCAAGGAGCACGTCCAAAACTACCTCCTCACCCTGATGAACATTGTGAGTATTGACTCCTTTTTGAGGCTTTTTTGATCTTTTAATTCACTTCCCTTGTTTTGCTAGAGCCTTTTGGAAACCTCTGTGACGTCTCCCATGACTGCGCCCCACATCCAAAATGTGTCCATAACTGCATTCAGTTCAAATATTGACCTACCTATTTAACATACAAGATAGTTCTTTCCAGCATCATTTTGCATCCCAGGATGATGAGGAATTATTTAGGCCTGCTAACTCTGTGTGGATGCTTATTGTTAGAGCTTTTGAATAGAGCAATGTTTTTCAACATTACAATTGAAGGTAATATATGTACAAAGCACAGTCAGCTCTTGGCACAAGTGCTGCCCTGGAAGTTATAAAGGACTCTTTTTAAATTTGTTCTTTATGTCTTCTTTATTAGCCTTACTCTTGTCCAGAAGAAATTTAGTCAGTATTCTCAAACTGGTGTTCTTTTTTCCTTGTGAACTGGCAGAGAGCAGTTGAGGAGAAATAATATATAAATCATCTACTTCTAAAAGATAATTGAGACTGTAGTATACTTTATTTTATATGTTTTATTTTCTAGAATTGTAAAATACATACTGTATTGACCTGGCAAATTTAGTACCCAAGCCTATTCTCTCTTTCAGCTTTTTGACTTTTAATGTAATTCTTTGGGTATTTTACCTTCTTTTTTTCCATGCTTAAAATTAGATTTCCAACAATTATACTGGAGAAGAAAAATTATTAGTTTTACTTATCATGAGTTTATTCATCCTAATACTGATGCCAATATATTAAAAATATATTTTGTTCATTGAGATGCCAATGTATAAAATTCTACACATACCATGTCTCTGTGAAATGGAAAATGAATATAGAAACTCAGACACATTTTTATTTGTTCATTGGCACTAATTCCCATTATGAAGACTGATTATCACGCAGAAAACAAATTCCTGTGGAGATGCTGTTTTTACTTGCATTATGCATTGTGCCCCTGGGCTGCTTTCTCCTACCACTAGTGAGGCAGTCAATCAGGATAGACCTAGACCCTAAGGGGTGCTCAGACCTACAGGAGGCTCTTGGAGTAATGCAGCAGAAACTCAATACAGTCCTTGGCCTCACAGTACTTATAATTCAGTCAAGGATAAAAAAAGATGCAAAAAAATGCAAAGGTTGAGCGATAAAAGGCATGCTATTGTTAAGATATATCGGGAGGCGCTGCATTATAAATTCTTCAAGACTTTAGAGGGAGCAACAGTCATCAAGTTGTGAAGTGTTGAGAGTATTAAACTGGGACTTAGAGGAGGCAGAGGCGTTACCTCTAGCTCTGTACTTGGTTGACTTCGTGACCTTAGATAGTCATGTCCCTTCCTGGGGTTAGTTTCTGTATTCATAAAATTGAAAGACTGTACAAGATGCTCACTATTTCTCTAATTCATCAGGAAGCTGGAGGTTAAATTGGGTCTTTAGGGCTTTGTTTTCGGGGTTTTTTTCATTTGTTTTCTTTAGTTTTTTAAAGGGCACATGGAATTGTAAAGGTTTTCTAGGTAGACTCCATTGACAAGAAAGTAGAAATGAATATAGTATATTCACCAGACAGTAAGCTTAGGTGTCAAGGAATAAAGTGCTGCAGTTTTGGTTTTATAACCATCAAAAAAGGACTTTTGTTTTTAATACCATTAAATAGATTAAGTAATAGGCTGAGTCTCTGGCTCAAATACTAGAAATTATTCTAAAGCTAATTGAGCATCAGAGAATGGAACTGGAAAAGAGAAAATAATTTTTCAAACTTAATAAGTTCATTGCATCTGAAGTAATTAATGTAGGTAGAGGTCTTGAGGAGATAATAATAACAGTCCCCCCTTCCCTTCCCAAGTTTAGAGCCAACTGAAAGATATGGTGAACAGACAGATGGAGAATAAATAGTTTTATTATTTATAAGAGCTGAATTGCACATGACTTAAATTTATAGCCACAAAGATTTTTCTTATTCTAAATCAGTGATTCTCAGTGGAGAGCACTTTGTCCCAGCCCCTTCCATCAGGGATATTTGGCAATGTTTGGAGACATTTTTGGTTGTCATAACTGGGAAGGGATGCTACTGCCACTAGTAGGAGATAAACTACCTACAACACAAGGGCAGCCCTACACAATAAAGGAATATGAATTATCCAGTCTAAAACGTCAACAGTGCTAAGGTTTAGAAACCTTGTTCTAAATTAGACAATCTTACTCACAACCCCCCATCTCTATCTGACTGGATAATTTCAGGTCTCCTTTATAGGACAGGTAGAGAGCTTTAAGCATGACAGATAGAAGACTGAATCTCTTTCTTTCCTCCCTCCGCCCATTGCCCTATTGTAGACTGTTAGATCTACAGCACTGAGATGAGCATGCCTTATCTCAAATTTATCAATTAAATCAGAGTTGGAGGCATGAAGAAAACCAATAATGATATTCTAATGAAACTACCTCATGGAAATTTGAAGCCAAGAAAATTGGGTTTTTTCCCTAACGATGTTGGAATAATTATTAACTCCTATGCTAGCCATTTTATGACTTCCTATGGTTATCTAAAATCATGGCTCACCAAACTCAAGCCCTACACAAACACAGGAGGCTTTCTTTACATGCCACATAGGTTCAGACAGAAACTGTAGAAGAAATTGACAGCAAAAAGTGTATTTCCTTGCACCGATATGGGGAGAAACGTGTCCCTATGGTAGAGGAAAAGCACAGTTTCCGTTAGTCTCCTTTGGTATCTCTACCTTAGTTAACTAGTCAGCAAATACACTCTTCTTTTAGTTTACCTGGTAGTCAAATATAGTCTCCATATCAAACCCAGGTGATATTTACCACATAGTTCCTGAACCAAGGGAGTACTTTGAGGTCCCAGTGATTTGCTTCATGGTTGTCTCTTTAATTTAAACTGAACTTCATACTTTCTTATCTTGAAAAGGGTTCTTAAATTATTAAATGTTAAACATATGTTTAGTGAAAGAATGGATAAATGAACAAATGAATGTAAAGAACATAGAGGTAGATTATGAACAATCTTGAGAGGCAGAAACTTTGGACTTGAAATAAGAGGATATAAATGACAAATGAAGGCTTTAATCAGCTTAACAATATTATGAAAGCAGTGTTTAGGAAGTAAATTAGCATTTATTGGGTGTCTATATTTTTTTTAAGTATATTGCAAGATGGGAATTATTATTACCTTTTTTTTCTAGAGGAAACAGAGGCTTTAAAATGTCAATAAAATTGAGGTAAATTTTTAAAATTATTTGAAGGTTGTAAGAGAGTCTCAGATAATGATAATGTGGTGATGGTAACCATCAAAAGAAGACAGGGTGGAGCTTCTGTGTTGGTGAACACATCACAGTGCTCGGAGGGTGACAGCCTGGAAAGAGCATGGAAGCTCTGTACCCCTCCCCCAAGACCTTGCCTTATGCATCTCTTCCATTTGGCTGTTCCTGAGCTGCAGCCTTTATTTTAAACACCTGTAAATGTGTAGAAGGCGGCAGACTATAGAGGAAAGGCAAGACAGTCTTGGGTCTAAGCCTGCCCAAGGTGAGAGGCCTTGTAGGTACAAGTAGCAACTTCCCAATACCTCGGTTTCCTCACCAGTGCGATGGGGATAGCAGTCCTATGCTCACAGGAGAGTTCTAAAGAAGAAAGGAGAGTGTGAACATAGCATGTCTAGAACTGAGAAGGTGATTGACAGATGGCCAGTTGATATTTGCTCAACTGTTGTGGGAGATCTAAATAAGGAGCACAGCCTCTCACCCGCATTTGATGCCCCTGATTTTCCCAGACTCTCAGGGCAGAAAACACCAAGGGATTTTCTCAGGGTGATGTATGGAGCCTGGGATGGAGCTCCATCTCAGCCCCCATTCTCATGAACCCTGTTCCCTTTTGCCACTGATGATCCTTGATCAGCATCTGGAGAGAAAGGGATGCAGACCTCACTGAGTGGGTTTCATTGTCAAGAATAACCTGGAGAGGGGGGCAGGCACAAAGCCTTGCTCCCTTCCTGGGACCATTTTCTCCAAAAAGTAAGAGTCTTACACTGCTGGAGGAGGTGCAGCAAAGCCTGTTGTGTCCAGGCAATAGACAAAGACTCATAGCGTCTAGGGGAAGGGTAGAAGAAAAAAACTCTACCCCAGTGTTTAGGGCAGAAACAGGTCTTGGGGGAAAGCAGCTGCCGTGCTGTGAGAACACTCAAGCATCTCTGTGGAGAGGCTCGTGTGAAGAATAACTGATACCTCTGGCCAACAGCCAGCAATCACTTTGCCATCCGTACAGGTAAGCCACCTTAAAGGTGAAATCCAAGATATGAAAGCAACCTAATTATCAAGCCATGGATGAATGAATAAAGAAAATGAGGTTTATACACAAAATGGAATATTATTCCACCTTAAAGAGAAGAAAATCCTGCTACTGGCAACAACATGATGGAATTGGAGGCCATTATGCTAAATGAAATAAGCCAGACACAAAAAGACAAATACTGCATAATCTCACTTATATGTGGAATCTAAAATATTCAGACTTATAGAAGCAGAGACTAGAATGATAATTGCCAGGGAGCAGAGGGAGTAGGAAAATGAGGAGGAGATGGTCACAGAGTACAAAGTTTCAATTACACAAAACAAGTTGTGGAGATCTACTATGTAGCATATTGCCTATAGCTTACAATACTATATTGTATACTTATAATTTTCTAGGAGGGTAGATACTATGTTAGGTGTTCTTACCACAAAAAAATTAATAATAAAGGAGCAGGAGGAAACTTTGGGAGGTGATGGATATGTCTGTAGTCTTGATGGTGATGTTAGTTTCGTGGGTGTGTATTTATTCCCAAACTCACTGAGTTATATACATTAAATATGTACAGATTTTTACATGTCAATCATACGTCAATAAAGTGGCTTTAAAAAATAATAAAATGAAAAACAAAAGTGGAATCCTTATATCTTTTGACCCCAGTCAAGCCTTCAGTTGAACAGCCCCAGCTGACATCTGACTTAGACTTCATGAGAAAAACCAAGCTAGAATCACCCAGCCAAGTTTTGCTTCCACATTCCTGACCCATGGAAACTGTGAGAGAATAAATTATTGCCTCTGCTTTAACAAGGTAGAAGGAGGAGGAGGTAGGGTTATTGGGAGGTGAAACTTGTTTAGAAAATTCGTTATATTTAATTTTAACTCAGATTAATCATAGTTTAAGTGTAACCAAGGAGAACACTTAAAACACAATATATTATATGTCACGAGTAATGTTAAAGAGCTTTGGTTTATCTGCTGTTTTAGATTAACCATACTAGTTGCCACCTCTTTGACACAAATATGTTTTGTTTTAGGGCCATATTGCCTAATGATAGTGGTGACTGTGCATATGAATGTGGTAAAGTTCCATAGGTGATTTGTTGTGCAAATCTGGGGATTTGAACACTGGAAAGACAGCTCACTAAATTAGCACTTTTCTCTGGGGGCTCAAGGGTCAAGTGAACAGGTCTGAACAGGCCCCAGATGATCTTGATATGACTCCTTAAGAGGGGGCAGATGCTCTCCACCCATCCCACAGCTCCTTTGCGAAAGAATCAGTGAAGGCGAGAATTGTCCGTTGCCTTCCATCTCCTTTTATTTTTAACTCTTCCCTTTTGTAGATCTCGAAATTTCTCCCAGACTCATCTATAAAGAAGAAATTAACAGATATGAATATATTTTAAAAGAGCATGACTAACACCCATTCTTAGATTATTGAGAAGCTTTTTATATTTCAAATAAAAGATGTGATATATAGTTAAGTCTTTGTTAGGATCTCGTGTCATATCTTGTTATACTGAGAGATTTTCATTTTACTATTTTGTAACATTGCTGACTTGCTGGGAAAGTGGGTCTCAGCTGTGGAACATATCTCCTTCTACAAATGTTGATCCATTGCCTACTATGGGCAAGGCTTACCTTAGACGTAGAGTATAAATATCCCAATGAACACAATAGAAATTCTCTGCCCTCTTGGTGCTTGGACTAGGAGAAAAGTAATAGTCAAAAGAAGAAATAAATGTGTAATATTTGGTAGTAATAACTGCCAAGAAGAAATATAGATAAGAGTAAAGGGATATTGTTGAGGAGAGAGAAGGAGGGACTACTTTGAATAGGAAGTTAGGGAAAGCATCTCTGACATATCATGTAGGCAGAGATACAGGCATTCTGTGAGGAAGAGAACCAGGCAAAAAACTGAAGAAAGAGTGGTCTGGTCTGATGAATCATGAACTGTAAGAAAAAAGCTGCAGAATCAAGAAAAAGCTACCAAGTCAGGAGTGTTTGGGATACAGACGTAAGAGTTATTGTTTTTCAAGCGTAATGGGTAATTTTGATGAACACCCCTAGTTAAAAATCACAGTAGGACAATAAAGGACAAGAACTGAGAGGAGAGAATGGGGGGGAATCTTTGACAATAAAGAAATAGAAATGAAATTCCTTAGAATGAAAAATGTAAGTAATTAAACTATCCTGGAAATTTCCCCCAAATTTTGTTTTTCTTTGTATCTTGATAGCCAAACACTGTTGGCAGAAATTTGTTATCTGAGCTACCGTGAAGCTCAGCTTACTGAACTCTGAGTCTTCTAGGCTGGTAAGAACTTTTTCTTGAGCTGAATATAGTTTTCTTTTTAAAGTCTTTTGACTTGTTAATTACTAACTCAAGAGCTTTATGCCCTTATACTATTTCTTTTTTATGAGATATGTCTTAACTGCTGCAGGGGAAAACATAAACCTTGCTGAGAGGAAAACCAGTGAAATGAAAGGAATAGGTACCAGGTCTTCTTTCTTAATATATGATGGAAAAGAATGGTTCCTGGCAATATTCTGAAGGTAAAAGGAGGAAATGCCCTAAACATTTTTAAAATGGTCTTGACTTACAATCATAAAAGGCGAGGTGGAAGGCTATTTAATGATCAAGAACAAAAGAAAGTAGAATTTCAAAGACTAATTCTATCCTATAAATTTTTCATCGCTGAAGTCTAATGTCCTATAACTCAAGCAAGATTCATGAAGCTCCTTCTACGAAATCAGTTTAGTGTGATTTACTATAATAGAAGTCTGTTTTCTAATGTGTTTGTCTTTTCAGCCATTTGTTCTCTCTGCCAGAGGTCCTTTAGGTAAAAGTTACCACTGATATGTCCTAGCATAGAATCACACTTTAGAACTCAGGAGGAAACAATAGAGGTGATCCTCTCTAACATTTCCTTTTTGAAGATTATGGAGATTGAGGATAATTGGTAGGTTACTTACCTAGTGTCAAGTACCTGGTTGCAGGGCCAGACTGGTTTTGTCTCTGGCTCCCATTTTAATTCCACGTCACTTCAACATTTATGTTAATAGTCACTCAAAAAAGTAGGCTATAATGTTAACTACTGTGTAACATCATAGTGACTTGCAGGAGTGAAGAAAATACTGCTGACTTTTACTCTTTTCTTAATTTTCTGGCCTGGTCCATAATCATCACCTCAAACCTCAAAACTCCAACTAATCAAAATAATACAGCAGTCATAATGTATGTATTAGTAGATAAGAACAATGGTTTTGAATTTTTTTAGAGTCTTGGATTTATTTACGAATTTGAGGCAAACCATGAAAATGGTACTTAAGGGGAAAATAACACTTACCGTTTAAGAAAAACAAAGCCCACTTGAAACTCATCTAGGTTAAGAACCCTGTTGTAGACCCAAATTAAAGTAGCTCCCAATTGCCAAATCTGAGATAATATGAGCAAAAAAAAAAAAAAATGATAATAATGAATTATAATACATACAACAAAAGAAAGTCTCTATATTTTAAACTTTTATTGGAGTATAGTTACTTTACAAGGTTGCGTTAGTTTCTGTTGTACAGCAAAGTGAATCAGCTATATGTATACATATATCCCCTCTTTTTTGGATTTCTTTCCCATTTAGGTCACCACAGAGCATTGAGTAGAATTCCCTGTGCTATACAGTAGGTTCTCATTATCTATTTTATACATAGTATCAATAGTGTATATATGTCAATCCCAATCTCCCAATTCATCCCACCACCACCCCTTTCCCCCTTGGTAGCCATACGTTTGTTCTCTATGTCCATGTCTCTATTTCTGCTTTGTAAATAAGATCGTCTATACTAATTTTTTCAGATTCCACATATATGCGTTAATATACAATATTTCTTTTTCTCTTTCTGACTTACTTCACTCGGTATGACAGACTCTAGGTCCATCCACGTCTCTACAAATGACCCAATTTCGTTACTTTTTATGGCTGAGTAATATTCCATTGTATGTACGTACCACATCTTCTTTTATCTGTTCCTCTGTTGATGGACATTTAGGTTGTTTCCATGTCCTGGCTATTGTAAACAGTGCTAAAATGAACATTGGGGTGCATGTGTCTTTTTGAATTATGGTTTTCTCTAAATGTAAGGCCAGACACTATAAAATTCTTAGAGGAAAACATAGGCAGAACACTCTTTGACATAAATCACAGCAAGATCTTTTTTTTTTTTTTTTTTGCGGTACGAGGGCCTCTCACTGCTGTGGCCTCTCCCGTTGTGGAGTACAGGCTCCGGACGCTCAGGCTCACTGGCCATGGCTCACAGGCCCAGCCGCTCCGTGGCATGTGGGATCCTCCCAGACCGGGGCACGAACCCGTGTCCCCTGCATCGGCAGGCGGACTCTCAACCACTGCGCCACCAAGGAAGCCCAGCAAGATCTTTTTTGACACACCTCCTAGAGTAATGAGAATAAAAACAAAAATAAACAAATGGGACCTAATGAAACTTAATTAAAAGCTTTTGCACAGCAAAGGAAACCATAAACAAGACGAAAAGACAGCCCTCATAATGGGAGAAAATATTTGCAAATGAAGCAATGGACAAAGGATTTATCTCCAAAATATACAAACAGCTCATGTAGCTCAATATCAAAAAAAACAAACAACCCAATCCAAAAATGGGCAGAAGCCCTAAATAGACATTTCTCCAAAGAAGATATACAGATGGCCAACAAACACATGAAAGGATGCTCAACATCACTAATCATTAGAGAAATACAAATCCAAACTACAATGAGATATCATCTCACACCAGTCAGAATGGCCATCATCAAAAGCTCTAGAAACAATAAATGCTGGAGAGGGTGTGAAGAAAAGGGAACCCTCTTGCACTGTTGGTGGGAATGTAAATTGGTACAGCCACTATGGAGAACAGTATGGAGGTTCCTTAAAAAACTAAAAATATACCTACCATACGACCTACCAATCCCACTGCTGGGCATATACACAAGAAATTGTTGTGAGTTAATACTGATGCAAATAAATGACTATGTAAATTACTGCCTAATATAATATAATAATTGACTAAGTAAATGGGGGACATTTCTTCCCTATAGTAGAACTCCAGCTAATAAATGTAGCAGAAATGATAGAAATTTAAAAAATTGCTAATTGCCAAACACTACAGTAATAATTTTTGCAGAGAAGTACCATCAACGAATGACAGAATTAGTGGACGAAAATATAATGAGAAATCGGGTATATACATAGTCTCAAAGTATCTCCTCACAAAGGACTTATTAATCACAAAGGGAAAATGAGTAACTTTACATTTGTGAAACCTGGCAGACAGCATCTTAACCACAGGGTCAAAGTTAATCTTAACCCTAATGAGTCACATTAACATCCTGTGCTCTAGAGGGCACAATATCACTTCTGTGCTATTATAGCTCATAACAGAATTTAATCATGAGGAGCCATCAGAATAACTCAAACTGAGGGGCATTCTACAAACTAACTGACCAGTAATCTTCAAAACTCTCCGGGTCATGAAAGAAAAACTGAGGAACTGTCCCAGATTCAGGAAGACTAAGAAGATACGGCAACGGAATGGCATAGATTGGATCATGGACCAAATAAAGGATATTAGTGGGACAATTGACAAAATGTTAAGTGGGTCTTTAGATTAGTTAATTGTATCACATTAATATTAATTTTCTAGATTTGTACTGTATACTGTGATTTTGGTAAATGTTAGCATTTGAAGAACCTGGGTGAAGGGTATGTGGAAATTCTTTGTTCTATATTTTCACCCTTTTTTGTAAGTCTGAAATTATTTCAGAATGAAATTAAAGATAAAATTAAATGCATTAAAAGAAGCCCTTATTTGATTTTTCCCTTGTTTAATTTACTGTGCTTTTAACTCTTAAAGGTTATAATATAAAATGATATTTTGGGGAGACTTCAATTATGGGTAGAGATAGGTTGTCAGAGAGAGTGATTTGTGTATTTTTGCTAACCACAACATGAGAAAATATGCAATGAATATGTGATATAATAGTAAATAAAAGCAATATTGAAATATTGAAAACCATTACTCTTAAACATCAACTTTCATTAAAGCATAAGTGACATACAATATGTATTTTAAGTGTACCAGTTTGATGAAGTTTTATTAAAAATTATATTTTTTTGTTTCAGCCTAGTTTTCTTCCAGATACCTTCAGAGTTGAGAGCAAACAAATTGAGTCTTGACTGTCTGTCCTTCCTTTTCTCAGTAAACGACTCTCTTAGGCACCCAGTTATTCAAACCAGAAACCTAATATGATAGAGATGCTTTTCCCCCTTGGGGATGTACTTTACTAGGGGAAATTAGGTTTGTAAATTAGTATGTATAAAGCAATCTAGAAAGTGCTAATTGATTGAAAGAAACTATAGATTCTGTGCTATGGAGGAAGAATATTAGAGATGTCTTTGAAGTAGAGGAATGAGGAAGGATATGAGGAACAAGTATGCTTGAACTAGGCCTTGAATGTTAGTTAGAAATTAGGTCTTTGAAGATGAATGACAGGGAATTCCAGACAGAGAAGACAGTTGAATATTCAAAGCTCCAAAAAGATGCATAGTACACACTTGAATTTGGCTACATGTAGGTTGCATGAAGGAAGTTAATGCAAAGTAAGAAAATGAAGATAGATAGCAATTACAGAACTTCGCAGAGAGGTTTCTCTTCTTCGTTTAGTTCTGTGTAAAAACTAGTTATTGAGCCAATAGTAGGTGGATATTTACTGTGTTTAAGACATTGGGAGAATATAAAGAAATTCTTGGCAGGTTAAGACCGTGAAGCACAGAGTTCGGAAAAGGTGTTGAAATGAAGACTGCTCTTCTAAATGTTAGTTTGATTTGAAGGAAATACAAGCTGGTGCTAGAGGATCATGCCATTTTGCTGTTGTTGCTGGAACTGGTTAGTGTTTTACCAAATTATTGAGTGAAAGACAATTAAAAGGACATAAAAGACATATGTTCCATCTACTCTAATCCTTTTGGAAGCTAGAATTTCCCTCAGTCACTACAACACCTAACTAGTATTTACCATGATTTGTCTTGGCTCTGGGAATCATTGGCACTTTTCTTTCTTCACATATTCACTTTTACACATTTTGGTGATGAAGGTTGAAGGCATCACTATCTTATTGTTATCCTTTCTTTGTCTCTTGCAATGCTTTCCTTTTTAATATATCCATTTATGATAGGATAAAGGAAAGGTTAGAGAAGTATTAAGATTCCAAGATTGACTAAAATTTAACCCACCTAACTTGCTTCCAAAAGCAATCCAAAAAGTAGATCCTGTGTTGGTTTTCACAGTTGTTAATAAATTGGCATCAGAATTTGAAATCCACATATAATGGGACTACTGGGCAAAATATCACATGAATATAATTTGTGTAAAAGTGAATCTATTCATTAAACATTTATTGAACCATCAGTACAATGATCCCTGCCGTCAAGAAGCTTATAATATAAAAGAAAAACCAAGAGTCATGAGATTTCCCATTTGGAAGAACCATAAAAAGCATATTATTGTGATCCCGTCACTTTATAGATGACGAAATAACAGCATAAGTATTCTATACTGTTTCGGTTACAGTGGTTATTGTTCGTCAGAAGAAATAAGTTATGTTGGCTTCAGAAAACCTCATCTTTTCACAATTTCTTTTGTGTTCAGAACCAAGGCAATGGGTAATAGGTATCCTGGCAATTAAAATCCACCTTCATGCCTTTGTTCTTTGGTCTCTCCAAAATAACTTCTTCCCATTGTTCCTTCCTCCCCCTGCATCCCCATTTTTCTTTTCTGGTAACGTTTCATTTATCAAGATCAGGATCAAATATCAACTCCTGTGAACCTTAAACAAATCATCCCCTCCTTATTATAAAATGTGTGAATTCCCTGGCAGCAGCTCTCTGATAGGTTGTTTGCTCCTTGGGTGCAGTTACTACACATTATTAAGCTTCATATTTACAATGTCTAAAACACTGTCTGCCACATTGCCACATCCAATAAAATTTTAACTGGCTTAGTATTTTAACAAATATTTTAATGCTATATACCAAGCATTTAGTTGGGAACACAAAAGACAGAAATTCAGATTACAAATTGGTGGGGAAATCAAATAAACACATCAAAGATTGTGACAAGAGCTATGCAGGGAACGAACAGTTTGCTTGGAAAGGGAATAACAGGGCTAACGGGTGATAGGGATTATACATAGACAAGATGATCAAGAAACTCTTCTCCCAAGAAATGATGGTTAAATTGAGATTTAAAATGAAAGAAAGAGCCAGTCATTTAACAAGGACAAGTGTTTTAGTTACAAAAAGAAAGCCAGTGTGGCTTGAGTCCAGTGTACAAGGAGTCAGGTGCAGCTTGAAGAACAGGGCAAGCACCTTTCAGGTCATGGGAGGAGATTGAATTCAATTTTAAGCAAATTCATGGAAAGCCATTGAAAGCGTCTTTCTGTGTTGTAAAGAATAGATGGCAGCGATATAGGGACAATGAAGACAGATCAATTAGAAATCAACTGTAGATGTCTAGGCAAGAGAAGATGGTTTACTGGACAATGGTGATTGCAATGATAAGGGGGTATTGATAGTAGAATCAATAGAATTTGTCAGTGGATCAAATAGGGGGCTGAAGGAAAGGGAGGAATCCACCATGATTTACACTTTTCTGGTTTGAATACTGCTGGATGATGGTGCCATTCATGTAGATGGGGTAGCATATGAAAAAAAAAATAGATTGTGTGGAATCAAAGTTAATGATGAAATCTTTGAAGATGTTTGCAATTATCTAGTTTCAGGTCTAGATTCAAAAGAATGATATAATGTTGTTAAGGATGGAGGGTTATACTACTACCAACTAAATTTTAGCCTTTGCTCTGTGCCCGGTGCTGTGCTAAATACGCCACAAGAATTATAGAAAATTCTTCAACTATGAAATATGTTCATTTTCAGTTCTAGTTTGTAAATTAAGAGATTGAGATTTAGAGAGTTTAGGTGACCTTTCCAGAGTCAGACAGCTAATAGGTGGCACAGCCAAGACTTGAGCCAGTACAGATCTTTCTGCCTTCAGAGTCCAGTACTCTTCCTCCTTAAGATTCACTACCTCTTGTTGCAAAATCGAGGCATTTTGTATATCCATTGCCAAATAAAACTCTGATGTCTTTCCTTTACTCATTCCTGTGTCTTGTTAGAATACCATTCAAGTCATTGAAGTTGAGAATTCAGTTACTTGTCTGGTTGAATTGAATCAGCTAGCAATCTAGTTTAAGATTCTCCCTAACAGGGTGATAAAGCAGATTCTGCACTTAAGGGTGTGGGTTGTTTTCTTTCAATGTGCCAGATATTCCCTGTCACCAACACTTTGCTGTGGCAGGTATCCTTGTCATTTGCTAAGATCTGTGAAGTGATCTGGGTCTGTTGTGCCCTGCAGAGAATTGAGTCAATGCCTTAATCTCAGGATTAACCAAAAGAAAACAATTCATTTAAAAGGATGGCTCCCAGTATGAAAAAAAATCTTGTAATTACAAGTACCCACTGATAATTAAAAGAGAATTCAATTTTTTCATATACTGAAATTGGCCATCTGTGATGGACAATGAACTAGTAACTCACAGATGTGTTTTCTGGACATGGCAAGCTTCCCTACTTAATACTCTTACAAGAAAATTTATACTCCGTGGAAGTACTCTAGTCCTAACAGAGCATTAATGGACTTATTCAACGGTTAGCAAATAAATGTGGTTATTGGTTACTTAGTGATGATTCAGTCTCTACACTGCTTTTAATTTCTTAACTAGTGTTTCTGAAAATGCTGAATGTGAGTGCAAGGCAGATTTATCTGGGGAGTATACATGTTCAGGCAACTTGAGCAAATCATGCAGCAGTTTTCTATTTTGGGTTATTATCTTTAATCCATTTTTTACAATTGAATTCACATCAGTCCTGTAGACATTTATTCACCTAGCATACATACCCTCCCATAGGCCAAGTCCTGTTAGTTTCTAGGGAGGCAAAAATTAATAAAATTTAGCTCCTTTTCACAAGAAGCTAATTCTAGCAGTGAAATAAACAAATCAAGAAATAATAATTAAAAGTGATAGTTTCTTCAAAAGATTCAGCCACGGGCTTCCCTGGTGGCGCAGTGGTTGAGAGTCCGCCTGCCGATGCAGGGGACACGGGTTCGTGCCCCGGTCCGGGAAGATCCCACATGCCGCGGAGCGGCTGGGCCCGTGAGCCATGGCCGCTGAGTCTGCGCGCGTCCGGAGCCTGTGCTCTGCAACAGGAGAGGCCACAACAGTGAGAGGCCCGCGTACCAGAAAAAAAAAAAAAAAAGATTCAGCCACGAAGTACTGTGTAAGCATTAATTGAAAAGAAGGGCATGTGGTTTGGCAAATAATGCCATTGGCAAATGAAATCTTCGTAGAGGATGTGCCACCTGAGTTGGACTTTAAAGACTGAATTGGCATTTCCCAGCTAGAAGAAGAGAAGATGGGTTTTGGAAGATGGGGAACAGATTTTAAAAGGATTCTAAAAGTGGTAGCTCATAATGCCTTTGGAGCCACTGGAGGTGTGTCTTTAGGTGAAATTGAAGAGTATTTAGGGGAGATGGCAGATGAGGCTGGGTAGAGCATCTGGGGCTACCTTTAGAAAAATGTAGGTGCCATCCCAAGGAGTTTGAATTTCACCTTGCTAATGACGAGAGTTTATGAAAAGGGTTTTAAAGAAAATTAGTCTGTGTTTGAAAAAGAGAATTCTGGATGAATTTGAATGATTTGGAGGAAGAGACTCTGTTAGACACTGTGCTATAAATATAGACACATAGTATCTAAGTGCCAGAATTAGGGGACAAACCATAGTTCATCTGGCTGCAAACTCCATATGGTTTATACTACCCCTCCCTGCCTCAACAAATTGCCTTAATGTCTCCAATGTGGACTGAACACACCAGGTCACAGAAACACTTTGGAGTAATCACACATCAGTTCAGCTGCCCCTTAGATAAACATGTACGCCTTCCCTGGAATATGCTGGACCTGTCATTCTGGAACACAGTCTCTTCAACACAGGTTAAATTAATATGACATCATATCCACACAGTGTTGCTGCTTCAGAGGGCCCTTTGATTTTTTTTCTTTTAGATTTATTTATTTTATCCAAAAAATCTTTTACCATCTTTATTGGAGTATAATTGCTTTACAATGGTGTGTTACTTTCTGCTTTATAACAAAGTGAATCAGTTATACATATACATATGTCCCCATATCTCTTCCCTCTTGCATCTCCCTCTCTCCCACCCTCCCTATGCCACCCCTCTAGGTGGTCACAAAGCACTGAGCTGATCTCCCTGTGCTATGTGGCTGCTTCCTACTAGCTATCTATTTTACATTAGGTAGTGTATATATGTCCATACCACTCTCTCACTTTGTCCCAGCTTACCATTCCCCCTCCGCATATCCTCAAGTCCATTCTCTAGTAAGTCTGCATCTTTATTCCCATCTTGCCCCTAGGTTCTTCAGAAGCATTTTTTTTTAGATTCCATATATACGTGTTAGCATATGATATTTGTTTTTCTCTTTCTGACTTACTTCACTCTGTATGACAGTCTCTAGGTCCATCCACCTCATTACAAATAAGTCAGTTTCATTCGTTTTTATGGCTGAGTAATATTCCATTGTATATATATGCCACATCTTCTTTATCCATTCATCTGTTGATGGACACTTAGGTTGCTTCCATGTCCTGGATATTGTAAGTAGAGCTGCAATGAACATTTTGGTACATGACGCTTTTTGAATTATGGTTTTCTCAGGGTATATGCCCAGTAGTGGGATTGCTGGGTCGTATGGTAGTTCTATTTTTAGTTTTTTAAGGAACCTCCATACTGTTCTCCATAGTGGCTGTATCAATTTACATTCCCACCAACAGTGCAAGAGGGTTCCCTTTTCTCCACACCCTCTCCAGCATTTATTGCTTGAAGATTTTTTGATGATGGCCATTCTGACCAGTGTGAGATGATATCTCATATTGTAGTTTTGATTTGCATTTCTCTAATGATTAATGATTTTGAGCATTCTTTCATGTGTCTGTTGGCAATCTATATATCTCTTTGGAGAAATGTCTATTTAGGTCTTCTGCTCACTTTTGGATTGGGTTGTTTGTTTTTTTAATGTTGAGCTGCATGTACTGCTTGTAAATTTTGGAGATTAATCCTTTGTCAGTTGCTTCATTTGCAAATATTTTCTCCCATTCTGAGGGTTGTCTTTTTGTCTTGTTTATGGTTTCCTTTGCTGTGCAAAAGCTTTTAAGTTTCATTAGGTCCCATGTTTTTTTTTTTTTTTTTCCATTTCTCTAGGAGGTGGGTCAAAAAGGATCTTGCTGTGATTTATGTCATAGAGTGTTCTGCCTAAGTTTTCCTCTAAGAGTTTTATAGTGTCTGGCCTTACATTTAGGACTTTAATCCATTTTGAGTTTATTTTTGTGTATGGTGTTAGGGAGTGTCCTAATTTCATTCTTTTACATGTAGCTGTCCAGTTTTCCCAGCACCACTTATTAAAGAGGTTGTCTTTTCTCCACTGTATATTCTTGCCTCCTTTATCAAAAATAAGGTGACCATATGTGTGTGGGTTTATCTCTGGGCTTCCTGTCCTGTTCCATTGATCTATATTTCTGTTTCTGTGCCGGTGTCATACTGTTTTGATTACTGTAGCTTTCTAGTATAGTGTGAAGTCAGGGAGCGTGATTCCTCCAGCTCCGTTTTTCTTTCTCAAGATTGCTTTGGTTATTCGGGGTCTTTTGTGTTTCCATACAAATTGTGAAATTTTTTGTTCTAGCTCTGTGAAAAATGCCAGTGGTAGTTTGATAGAGATTGCATTGAATCTGTAAATTGCTTTGGGTAGTAGAGTCATTTTCACAATGTTGATTTTTCCAATCCAAGAACATGGTATATCTCTCCATCTATTTGTATCATCTTTAATTTCTTTCACCAGTGTCTTATAATTTTCTGCATACAGGTCTTTTGTCTCCTTAGGTAGGTGTATTCCTAGATATTTTATTCTTTTTGTTGCAATGGTAAATGGGAGTGTTTTCTTAATTTCACATTCATATTTTTCATCATTAGTGTATAGGAATGCTAGAGATTTCTGTGCATTAATTTTGTATCCTGCTACTTTACCAAATTCACTGATTAGCTCTAGTAGGTTTCTGGTAGCATCTTTAGGATTCTCTTTGTATAGTATCATGTCATCTGCAAACAGTGATAGGTTCACTTCTTCTTTTCCAATTTGGATTCCTTTTATTTCTTTTTTTTTCTCTGATTGCTGTGGCTAACAATTCCAAAACTATGTTGAATAAGAGTGGTGAGAGTGGGCAAACTTGTCTTGTTCCTGATCTTAGTGGAAATGGTTTCAGTTTTTCAGCATTGAGGATTATATTGGCTGTGGGTTTGTCATATGTGGCCTTTATTATTACTGTGTTACTGTCAATTTCCCCTTTTATGCCTGTTAGTATTTGCCTTATGTATTGAGGTGCTCCTATGTTGGGTGCATAAATATTTACAGTTGTTATATCTTCTTCTTGGATCGATCCCTTGATCATTATGTAGTATCCTTCTTTGTCTCTTGTAATACTCTCTGTTTTAAAGTCTATGTTGTCTGATATGAGAATTGCTACTGCAGCTTTCTTTTGATTTCCATTTGCATCGAATATCTTTCTCCATCCCCTCACTTTCAGTCTGTATGTGTCCCTAGGTCTGAAGTGGGTCTCTTGTAGACAGCATATATACGGGTGTTGTTTTTGTATCCATTCAGCCAACCTATGTCTTTTGTTCGGAGCATTTAATCCATTTACATTTAAGGTAATTATCAATATGTATGTTCCTATTACCATTTTCTTAATTGTTTTGGGTTTATTATTGTAGGTCTTTTTTTTTTTTTTTTTTTTTTTGACGTATGTGGGTCTCTCACTGCTGTGGCCTCTCCTGCCTCAGAGCACAGGCTCCGGACGCGCAGGCTCAGTGGCCATGGCTCATGGGCCCAGCCGCTCTGCGGCATGTGGGATATTCCCGGACCGGGGCACAAACCCGTGTCCCCTGCATTGGCAGGCGGACTCTCAACCACTGCGCCACCAGGGAAGCCCTATTGTAGGTCTTTTCCTTCTCTTGTGTTTCCTGCCTAGAGAAGTTCCTTTAGCATTTTTTGTAAAGCTGGTTTGGTGGTGCTGAATTCTCGTAGCTTTTGCTATTTGTAAAGCTTTTAATTTCTCCGTCAAATCTGAATGAGATCCTTGCTGGGTAGGGTAATCTTGGTTGCACGTTTTTCCCTTTCATCACTTTAAATATGTCCTGCCACTCCCTTCTGGCTTGCAGAGTTTCTGCTAAAAGATCAGCTGTTAACCTTATGGGGATTCCCTTATGTGTTACTTGTTGTTTTTCCCTTGCTGCTTTTAATATTTGTTCTTTGTATATAATTTTGGATAGTTTGATTAATATGTGTCTTGGCGTGTTTCTCCTTGGATTTATCCTGTATGGGAGACTCTGTGCTTCCTGGACTTGATTAACTATTTCTTTTCCCATATTTGGGAAGTTTTCAACTATAATCTCTTCAAATATTTTCTCAGTCCCTTTCTTTTCCTCTTTTTCTTCTGGGACCCCTATAATTCGAATGTTGGTGTGTTTAATGTTGTCCCAGAGGTCTCTAAGACTGTCGTCAATTCTTTTCATCCTTTTTTCTTTATTTTGCTCTGCAGTAGTTATTTCCACTATTTTATCTTCCAGATCATTTATCTGTTATTCTGCCTCAGTTATTCTGCTATTGATCCCTTCTAGAGAATTTTTAACTTCATTTATTATGTTGTTCGTCACTGTTTGTTTACTCTTTATTTCTTCTAGGTCCTTGTTAAACGTTTCTTGTATTTTTTCCATTCTATTTCCAAGACTTTGGATTATCTTTACTATCATTATTCTGAATTCTTTTTCAGGTAGACTGCCTATTTCCTCTTCATTTGTTACGTCTGGTGGGTTTTTACCTTGCTCCCTCATCTGCTATGTGTTTCTCTATCTTCTCATTTTGCTTAACTTCTGTGTTTGGGGTCTCCTTTTTGCAGGCTGCAGGTTCGTAGTTCCTCTTGTTTTTGGTGTCTGGCCCCAGTGGCTATTGGTTCAGTAGGTTGTGTAGGCTTCTTGGTGGAGGGGACTAGTACCTGTGTTCTGGTGGATGAGGCTGGATCTTGTCTTTCTGGTGGGCAGGTCCATGTCTGGTGGTGTGTTTTGGGGTGTCTGTGGCCTTATTATGATTTTAGGCAACCTCTGGTAATGGGTGGGGTTGTGTTCCTGTCTTGCTAGTTGTTTGGCATAGGATGTCCAGCACTGTAGCTTGCTGGTCCTTGAGTGGAGCCGGGTCTTGGCGTTGAGATGGAGATCTCTGGGAGATTTTCGCCGTTTGATATTATGTGGAGCTGGGTGGTCTCTTGTGGACCAGTGTCCTGAACTTGGCTCTCCCACCTCAGTGGTACAGCCCTGATGCCTCGCTGTAGCAGCAAGAACCTATCCTCCACATGGCTCAGAACAAAAGGGAGGAAAGAAAGAAAGGAAGAAAGGAAGGAAGGAAGAAGGAAGGAAGAAGGAAGGAAGGAAGGAAGGAAGTTATTAAAATATAAAATAATTACTAAGAAAAAAATTTTTTTAGTAAAAAAAAAATGGACAGACAGAACCCTAGGACAAATGGTAAAAGGTAAGCTATACAGGCAAAATCACACACAGAATCATACACATAACACTCACAAAAAGAGAACGAGGAAAAAAAAAAAATATATATATCATTGCTCCCAAAGTCCACCTCCTCTATTTGGGATGATTCGTTGTCTATTCAGGTATTCCACAGATGCAGGGTACATCATGTTGATTGTGGAGATTTAATCCGCTGCTCCTGAGGCTGTTGGGAGAGATTTCCCTTTCTCTTCTTTGTTCGCACAGCTCCTGGGGTTCAGTTTTGGATTTGGACCCGCCTCTGCGTGTAGGTCGCCTGAGGGTGTCTGTACTTCGCTCAGACAGGATGGGGTTAAAGGAGCCGTTGATTCGGGGGCTCTGGCTCACTCAGGCCGGGGGGGAGGGAGGGGTTCGGATGCGGGGCGAGCCTGCGGAGGCAGAGGCCGGCGTGACATTGTACCAGCCTGAGGCGCGCCGTGCGTTCTCCCGGTGAAGTTGTCCCTGGATCACGGGACCCTGGCAGTGGCGGGCTGCACAGGCTCCCGGGAGAGAAGGTGTGGATAGTGACCTGTGCTCGCACACAAGCTTCCTGGTGGCGGCAGCAGCAGCCTTAGCGTCCCATGCCCGTCTGTGGGGTCCAAGCTGATAGCTGCGGCTCGCGCCCTTCTCTGGAGCTCCTTTAAGTGGCGCTCTTAATCCCCTCTCCTCGCGCACCAGGATACAATGACGCAAGAAAAAGTCTCTTGCCTCTTCAGCAGCTCCAGACTTTTCCCGGACTCCCTCCCGGCTAGCCGTGGCGCACTAACCCCCTGCAGGCTGTGTCCACGCTGCCAACCCCAGTCCTCTCCCAGTGCTCCGACCGAAGCTCGAGCCTCAGCTCCCAGCCCTGCCCGCCCCGGCAGGTGAGCAGATAAGCCTCTCGGGCTGGTGAGTGACAGTTGGCACGGATCCTCTGTGTGGGAATCTCTCTGCTTTGCCCTCTGCACCCCTGTTGCTGCGCTCTCTTTTGCAGCTCTGAAGCTTCCCCCCTCCGCCACCTGCAGTCTCCGCCCGCGAAGGGGCTTCCTAGTGTGTGGAAACCTTTCCTCTTTCACAGCTCCCTCCCGCTGGTGCAGGTCCTGTCCCTGTCCTTTTGTCTCTGCTTTGTTTTTTTCTTTTGCCCTACCCAGGTACGTGGGGAGTTTCTTGCCTTTTGGGAGGTCTGTCTTCTGCCAGTGTTCAGTAGGTGTTCTGTAGGAGTTGTTCCACATGTAGATGTATTTCTTATGTATTTGCGGGGACGAAGGTGATCTCTTCGTCTTACTCTTCCGCCATCTTGAGGCTCTCCAGTCCCTTTGATTTTAACTGAAAAATCAATAAAAACTTTTTTCCCCTGGTTTATTCCAACCTTTATTTTTCCGAGGGTCCTAAAACACAGAAAAACTTTTTAGCTTACTAAGAGAATCGTCTTTCTCATTCTTGAAGAAAGAAGTCAGTTCTACCTGAGCTTTTGATATGTTTCCACTGTTCCAAAGGCTGGAAGAGTTTGTAAGATCTTATAGCTGAATTGCCTCTTGCTCCTCCCAAAGCTCCTTTGATGTTTAAGGGAAGTAAAAGCAAAATTAACATAAAAGGAGAGGCTCACGCTTCGGGAAAACAACCATCTGACCCTGATAATCTGGAGAACTACCTAAATGGGCCCAAATTACCCAAATGAAAACATTTGCAAAAGTTTTAAGAGGTTGTCGTAGCAGTCCAACTGAGTAGGGCACATACTGAGCTGCCGGATGTGGAGGTGGAAGGAAGAGACAAGCGTGAGGGATGCCCACAGGACTTGGTGACAGATTGACTACTTGAAGAAGAAGAAGGAATCAAGATGGTTTCATCTTTAAGTGTGATAGAATATTGAGAGAAGAACAGGTTTTCTGGAGAGGGTGAGTATACTTCGTGATATATAGGTATACTTCCAAATAGATAGATCTGTTACTAGAGTTGAACAGATGGCTGTGAAGCATGAGGGAGGTGAATCAGTATGAGATATGTGGAATTCATCAGGCTATAGATACTGGTTGAAGAAACAGCAGTGGATGAAATATTGCTGCGAAAGTATGCGAGAAGAGGATTGAAAACAAAACATTGAGACGCTGACGTGTGTGGGGTAGGCAGCAAAAAAGGAGCTAATATTGCTAAAGAAATTGAATAGTATCGTTGATGAACATAGTTGTAAACAGTACTAAATGCTACAAAATATTGTAGGTGACTTATTTTTTCATGATGAAGGAAAATTGAGAATGTTAGTAAAAGAGGAAAAGGAACCCCAAGAAGGGGAGCGATTGAATATGGGAAATGGAGTCGATTTTTTGGAGCATATGTCTTTAAGGAAGTGAGAAAGAGCCTAAAAAAAGAGAGAGTTAGCACATCCTCTCTGACAGAACGAAAAAGACAGGCAAGGTGGTTGTGAACAGGAATAGGCACTGGCATCACATAGACTTATTGGAATTTTGGCTGTGCTAATCATTTAGGGGAAAAACTGTATAACTTCTCTGGGTCTCAGTCTCTTTTTAAAATGATGAAGATGTCTCCTTTGTAGGGTCTGAGCTTTCATGATAATAGAGGTTGAGCTTTTGTACCAGCTCTTCCCTTTGCCTGGATCGCTTGTTCCCCAGAGACACACATGCCCATTTCCTTCTTGTCCACATGTGTCTCCTGGCTGTGACCCACCCCCAACCCCCAGTCTCAGGTAGCTTCTTCCTCTCCCTCTCATCCTCTATCTCATCACTCAAACTTATTTTTTTCATAGCACCCATTCCCATCAGAAATGACCTTATCTGCATGTCTTTGTGTGTTTATTTATTTTTTCCGTGCTTAGAGTTTATTTTACCTATTAGAATATATTCATGATAAGAACAGAGATTCAAACTCATTTACTATTCAGTTCCCCACCTCTAGGAGCATTAGGCACAATTCAGTTCAGTAAATATTAGATAAGGCTATTCATAAAAAGTAGTTATTAGGGGAAGGATAAATTAGGAGTTTGAAATTAACACACTATTATATATAAAATAGATAACCAACAAGGAGCTACTATATAGCACAGAGAACTATATTCAATATCGTGTAATAACCCATAATGGAAAAGAATCTGAAGAAAGAGTATAACTGAGTCACTTTGCTGTACACCTGAAACTAACAAAACATTGTAAATCAAGTATATTTCAATTTTTTTAAAAGTTTTTATTATTAGTCTGAAATTGGAGGTGAGGGAAGAGGAGTTGACAGGTTAGGAGACAGCTATCTCCTCTGAGTAGAAAGAACATAGAGGATAGGACTGCAGATCCAAGCAGGTATGTGTTTGGAAATTTTAGTTCTACAAGGGATGGTTGTGGATAGAGTTATATAGTTTCCAAGTCCATTACAGGATTCTTTTATGTCCAGCCAAAATCACCCAGGCTATCTTGTCATTACTTCTTTGCCTTTAGTTAACCAAAGTCTCTTTAAAAAAATTATACATGCATACCATTTATTTGCTTCTGTGTGAATAATATCACTAATGATGGCTAACAATTTTCATTTTTATATTTGAAAGGCCCAGGCACCATTAACCACTGTACATATATGAGCTCATTTATTCCTCTCAGCAATCCTATAAGGACAGTAGTATAATTATCCCATTTTGCAGATGAGAAAACTGAGGCACAGAGACAAATAATATGCCCAAGGTCACATAGCTAAGAGCAGACCCAAGCAGTTTGGCTGTGAAGCCCATGCCCTTAACCACTGATCTATACTGCCTCTCAAGACCTCACCCACCCATCTGAAAGAAAAATTAATGTTGCTTTGCTGAAGCCAGACAAAGCTGTTTATCAACTAGTCAGACAAAGCAGGTCAGATTGTCCTGCCAGGGAAATGTCCTAGGAAAAATTGTCCTGTCAGGGAACAAACCTGGAAGGAATTTTCCTTTCAAGGAAAGGAATACTTGATCAATCAAATCAAGTATTCCTAAAATCATTACCTTTTCTCCCCCCCTCACTTTGGCAACCCCTTGCAATTTAAGGTCATCTGAAAATTAAATTAATGTTCTGTTTACTCCTTTTTTCAGGTAATTTAATAAATACTCTGGGCTCAACCCTGAACACCTCATAGAAAATTTACCCATGCTCCACAGATTGGCCGACGTGGTGAAAGGATATTCAGTTTTGCATAGATAAACTTTGATTTGCATTATATAGTGTCTAATATATGAATTCTTAGAATGTTTATGATTAACGCTTTGCTTACAACCCAAAACACTGGTTATAAATTTCAGCCCTATCTTTTCTTATTCGGTTTTTCCAGTGATCTGCTCTAGCTCCTCTTTATTTTTTCCCAGTGTGTTTTTAGATTATTATTGACCATCAAGAAATCCTTATTTGGAGTAAGTAGAGTCTAATTCCTCATTTTCTTAAAATTTACACGAAGGAAAATTATGAAAAGGAAGTGAAGTTTTTAAGTTATCTTTATCAGTATGCTTCCACATCAGTTTCTTAAACTCAGGGGTAATGAATCACTCTTGATTATTCTAAAATTAGATCTGTTTTGCATAGTGACAGTGCTGTGGTCTGCAGGTGTGTGGAAGTGTAGCAAGTTGGTAAAAACTACTGACTGTGGAGCCAGACTGCCTAGGTGTTAATCCTTTGCTCTGTGTGCTACCTGTGTGACCTTGGGCAAGGTACTTAACTTCTCTGAGCCCCAATTTCATTAGATGTAAAATGGAGATAATAATATCTTTAATGTTGTCGCAAGGATTACTTGAATTAATATAGGTAAAGTATTTAGAACAGTGTCTGGAACCTGGAAAGATCTATGTAATGCTGTTTTCTTTGTTCTTGATTCTGCTGTAACTTAGGAAAAAGTTGCTTTCCTTGTTACTAAGTGTTGTAAAAATGCTTTCTTAACAAATATTATTTTCATTCATCTTGACAGATTCAAAAGATTAATTCAGTATGATATGCTTTTAGTTCTTTCTGTATATCATTTATTGATTGTTAAAATTCATGATTAATTTAGAGCCAGATCATAAGCTTCTTTATGCCTCTTATGTAATGCCTTGATCAGATGACACTGAAAAACAATCTAAATAAAGATGTCTTCAATATTTTTCTTTGCTTTTAAGAGTCCAGTGACTCAGTGTTTCCCTTGGGTAGAATATTTTTAAATTCCTATTTAATTTTAAAGAAGTTATTTTATTTATGTGTAAATATCCAAAAAGGCAGACATACCAACTGGTAGGTAAGTACATTCAGGTGTGTAAAGCAGCTGCTCCTTCACCCTTCTCTAAAATGTGCATACTGCCATCTGCTGGAAAGAACTTTTGTACGGCATTTGGAGAGTATTTTTGAAAAAAATTGTTGAACAATTTTTCCCATAAATTTTTTTGATAATTTAAACTATATCTTTAATTCTATTGAGAGTAAGTAAATTTACAGTATAAGAGTTTTTGAATCCTTTTCAATGAAAACCAAGATTGGGGCAGTTGTGTTTTTTTGTTTGCCTAATTTTTTGTTTGTTTTTTCAGATAGATTGGAAAATACATTGACAAACCTTTAAAACTTTTTATATAGATAGGTAGAAGTGTTCTAATGTGTTTTGTATTTTTCTGAGGACAGTTGTGTGGCATTTTGTTTGATTTGAATAGCAGCAGTGTGAAGCAGGCAGAGCAAGTACGATTATAATTTGCCAGTGAGAAAACAGAGGCTCAGAGAGGTTAAGTGACCAACCCAAGGTCACTCAGTTTATCGGTGGAATAGTTGGGACCAGAATCCAGGTCTTTGAATATATTTAATCCTGAGGTGCTGATTATTTCTCCAACTCTCATCATATCCTGCGTGTCTCAGAGCATAAAAACATTGCATCCTGTTATCAATAAGGTCCAGCAAGATGACAAGCAGCCAATTTATTATGTACATTTTAAAAGTGAATAATGTACAGGAAGCAACTTTTTTAAACCTTGAAAAGCAAAATAATAAATGATATCCCGTGCCTTGCACAATACAGACACCTATTTGTTGATTTACCACAGCAGAAGAATATTTTCTCCTACATATAAATATTATTGCCTTCTGGTTGATTATTTCCACCCCCAGTAATTTAGTTGTACTCTGAGACAGTTTCGCAAATAGGTGCCAGCTCAGAACATTCCATAACTGATTTTGGTTTCTCCTGGAGTGCTCTGTTATCTAAGTAGCCTGGCGTAGGGATTTTTGTTAAATAATACTTTTCTTTTGGTGAATGGTAAATTTGACTTTTTAAAAAGTGTCTTTTTATTTCATCATTTTATAATGTAATATTGCCATTGAGAGCATGAATTTTGTGCATGATACTTTCTTGGCACTGTACTGATTTTAAAATTTACCAGATAAAAATGAATGTACCAATTTGGGGTGATTATATGTACATTATACTAGCTCAGATATCACAAGCTACTTATTATGATTGCCAGCTCTCATTTTATGATTCTAATAGTTTTCTGATATAGTTGTCTCCCACAACATTTAAAAGTGTTGCTGTCACTGCCATATTGCCATGGCTGTAAGGGCCTTCCTTCCCTCCGTCACCTCTCCTCAAGAAATTAATTCACTTCTTTTTATCTATTTTTCTTTAGTTTAAAATTTTATTGTTCCCCTATTTTGTGCCCTTACTAACATTGATTTGAACATTTTTTTAATATTAAATGCACTTACGTTTCTGTTACATTACGTACATGTTAAAAATTTGTGTGTGAAGCCATGTTGCTAATTCAGAACAGCTGCCTTATGAGAAGTCTCTTGGAATGTCCATGAGTCTCTCTGGATGATTGTATTAGTGACAGACCCAGCTTTGGACTTTTACTTGTATTGGGACTATGATGCTAGAAATTTCTTATCAGATAATTAATCCAAAAGAAGAGGGGGATTAAATCTTCAATTAGGCAGTATGAGGCATGGAGTAAGATAAGAGAATCTGTCCATGGCCAAAAGGATCATAAGAAATCATAGCTTTTTGGCCAGCATTCAATTTTCCTTATAATGACCTGAAATCTTCCCCTTTAATAGGGTGAACCTATGGTTTTTAGTTTTATTTGCTGTAGATATGCAGAATAAATTGAACCCCTTTTCCACATGGTGGCTATTAAGTTTTATTTTCTACTTCCCACACTCTAATGTGCTCTGATGTCCTTCTGTCCTTCTCATAAAATTTTTGAGCCATTGTGTGCGTGAATTAAATCTTTTAATTCTTACCCCAACTCCATGAGGTAGTATTCTTATTATGTGCATTTGATTGAGGTTCAGAAAGATGAAGACCACACAGGCAATGAAGGTCTTGAACCAAGACATCAGCTGAGACTACTAGTGGCTTGTGTCAGGCTTTAGCCACTGTATCCTCCCACCATTTTTTATGTGACACATTTTCTAGGCTCCTTGCTCTTTGCTTAGAGAGGAGTCTGGATACATTCCTGTTTGTATACATCTCGTTTGTAAGACAGAACAGGCAAAATGAACTCAATACTTCAGGTGTACAGTGGCCTATAGCGGGACAGCTTGGGCATGAGCTACCAGCCTGCACACCTGTGCAATGCAAGAGAGAATTGCAGATTTTTTTTCACCCCTTAGCTTATCTTGAATAGGTATTAAATTGGGTCTCACCATTATATGGGTGTGTGTGAGTTTGTAAATGTATAAATGTATAAATAAATGTATTTTTCCACTTTAAAAGGAGCCTAAGTCTTTTCTTGTTAAACTACACTTTGTCATCTTTAGTACATACTAGCTTCCCTAGATCTTTTACCTCCATCTTAGCTGTGCTTCCCTTTTTAGTTCCATCTAAAAATTCAGTACGTATATGTTTAATCTACATTTAAGACCTTGATATTTTAAGGTGTTCTGTGTAGTCCCATTAGATTCCTGAAACATTTCATTTGAGATTTCTTGGCCTGTTTCTTGGTCAGTGTGGCAAGAAATTCATGAATTTCTTTTCTTAGAGCATTCTGTTGTCCTTGAGTTGTATTTCTTTTTAAGGTCTGTCTTTCCTCTGTAGGCTTTAAATTTGCTGTGCCTTCTGTCCAAACCTCCTGGATCTTAAGTTGAATTGAGGTTGGTTTTCCATCTCTCTTTTAGTTATTGTCACAAATGTTGGTTCCCTGTTCCTGAGAACAGCTAAGAACTTTGAAATGTAGCCAGCTAACTCCACCTTTCCCATTTCTGCTAGCATTTGCCATCTTACTAAGCAATCTTTATTCACACCAATTTTGCACTAGTATAACCAGAAGATATGTCTACTTTAAACTGCCAATAATTTACTGAGTGTTTTTGCATGTTAGCTAATCTCTACGGTCTTCATCTTCCTCATCTATATAAATCTGTGTTGGACTATGGCCTCTGAGGTTGCTTAAGTTCTAATATCTGTGATTTTAAAGTATACCAAATTACCTGTAGAAATTTTAATTCAACATTAAAAATTAAATAAAAAGCAGTGACTCAACTTTGCCTTTCTGAGCTATACCCAGGACTGGTATTATATGTACTTGTACAGTCATCTTAGTAATGCAGATATGGAAGGATTTCTTTATGTAGGACTTCTAAATAATTGTTGCCTCAGCTGCCCCACTCCTGGGGTGGAGGCATTGGGAGGGCCACCCAGTTACTGGCCCACAGATGGACCACCACAGCTCCTGCACACGGGCTTCCCCAACCAGACGTAGCACCCCTGATGGCAACAGGGGCACCTGGAGGACATGCTTGCTCTTTTCCTCCACATGGTTGCAGCCACTCACAGCTGGCAGATGCTTCACCAGAGTCACCGTCTTGTGATGAATGTTATGTGTGGATCATAGCACACATGGACTTTTAACACTACAGTAGTTTAATGAAGCCCTTTTAAAGCATATTCTCTACGTTCATGGTACTGTGGGGTTTACAAAATAAATAATTCACATAGCCAAGAATTATTCCATAGTTAAAAGTAAATGATTTCATTTCAGACATCAGTTTAAACTAAACTAAAAAAAAAAAGGGACTTGACTTCTATATTTGGGATTACACAACCATTACATACCCTAAATGTGCATCTCATGAAATCTCTTGTGTTGCCTTTCTTCAGGTAATTATCTACTTTGTTTCTAGGTGAATGAAATTTACCATGATGAGTCCCTGGGAGTGCATATAAATGTGGTTCTGGTGCGCATGATAATGCTGGGCTATGCAAAGGTAAAATGTCTTACTGTATGTCAACTGTGAACATCAAGGACTGGATTAGCAAACAGATTAGATTGCTGAAGCCATAACTAACATTCAACGTAGACATGTCTCACGTAGACCCCAGTTGCTGTGAACTGAGAGTAGAAAACTGCCCCAATGAATGGAGATCTCTAAATTTGAGTAGATAATGAATGATTTTTGTGCTGGTACTATTTGCTGTGTTTACCTCTATTTTATGGAGTTGGAGATAATTATCCTGATTTTGGCATAACTGTATGAATGAAAATGAATGGATACCATTATAAAAGAAAAAGAATTTCCTTAATCTATCATCGTCATCAAATTTATGGTTCATTTATTATTCCAAAACATCTATACTGAGTGCCTACTATGTGTCAGATGCTTTCTAGGTACTTCAAATATATCTGTGAAGCAAAATAACAAAGATCCTTACCCTCTCATGATTTCTTGAAAACAATATGTGAAATATGAGTCTTTTCAATTAAGAAAAGTAAAGCACACGGTGAATATTTTTTTATTTAAAAGGACATTAATCTTTTTGAAAGCAAAATGTTGGGTCAAAATACATACAATAGGCGTTTTTATGTAATGTGTCTTTAGCTGGCTTTAAAATGACACTAGATGTGTCCCTGTCCTTGGAAATAATGGAATGGAGGAAGTGGTCTCTCCCTTTGAGGAGAAAACATAGGGGAAGTGACTAACTTGGCAGCTTTCTTGATGTTTAAAATTACATGTCCCCCCTCCCATAATTAATCCTCCTGATTATGGAATACTAATGAAATTATGCATTTAGCAAACAGGAAAAAAAATCCATGTGTTTGCATTTTATTATGTATGAAAACTTATCATTTCTGGTGAGAGGGTGTCATTGATCTTTAGTTTATCCCACAAACCTGACCTACTTTGTGTCTCCAACACAATGCAAGTCAGATCCAGATGGAGATGTTAACAGCCTTCAGTTGGTTATTAAATCATTTGTTAGGAGAAGTATGTGTTCAACTATAATAAACCAAACATTTTTCTTAAGAATGTAAACACTGATAAAAACATTTGCTGAAATGTAACAAAGCTCTCAGCCGGTCAGCCAAGTAGGGACTAATTTTGGGTTCCAAGTTCAATTTCTCATTCCATCAGAACTTCTCGGGGAAGTATGGTTCCTGGGTTCTTGAAGGATGGGGCCTTTCCCTCTGAACTTTTAACTCCTGACAATAATGTGATAGTAGAAGCATTCCAAGGAACGTCAATCCATCTCTTGGAATTGCAGGATATGAGTACACCCCTCTTCATTGCTGCGAGGTTAAAAAAAAGGGTAGGGTTTTTTTTCAGTGTGAGGTTTATATAATTTGACTGTTCCTCAAATCGAAGATTCCACCAGCTTTGCCAGCTCATTGAAGAACTTATATTCTACCCATATGTTGATTAATTTTGGACCCCCCCCCCCAAAAAAAAAATTTGAAACTGAAGATCTTTCACTTTAACATCTCTGGGAAAAAAAGTTTCACGCCCAAATCTTTCCATGTATCCTCTATTTTTGTTTTTAATATTTATGAAACTAAAAATCTAAGCTAAATCAGGAATTCTTACTAGAATTTTTACCCAGTTGATTAATATTGAGTTGCTTCACAAAAGCAAAACGATCTCAGCGTCACATATTTCCATTAATGGTGTCAGCCACCTTTCACACAGGTAATATCGATCATAAAGGTATCCCTCATGGGCATGTAGAATTTCCAAATGAGAGTATTTGGAAATATTTATTTCCAAATAAGTATTTATTTCCAAGTAAGCCCCCGATAATATTATTGTACATTATTTAATTACTGTAATCTCAAATGTTAATTTCAGAGAAAGTTATTAAAGGAAGCCTTTGGGAAAATGCTGTGTATGTCTTTAACATATTGTTTCCTCCTAGTCCATCAGCCTCATAGAAAGGGGAAACCCATCCAGGAGCTTGGAGAACGTGTGTCGCTGGGCTTGCCAACAACAAAAATCTGATCCCAATCATTCTGAACACCATGATCATGCAATTTTCTTAACCAGGCAAGACTTCGGACCTGCTGGAATGCAAGGTATTTCCATTAATATGTAGAAGAAAAACTTAAGGGCATGACTTTTCAAAAGTAATCCTAAATCAGGGAGTCTGTTCAGATGTTCAGATCTCCACCATCACTTTCCTCCATGCATCAGCCAAGCATACACTTTCTTTCTGTTGCTTCCAGTGACTTCTGTGGAATTTGCAATGCTAAATGCCACCTAAATACTATGATAAATTACACTCTCCTTTACAATAATGAGTGTGCATCTGGGGTACAGAGGGGATGCTGTAAAATGTGGTGTGATTTCCACTAACTGTTTGGAATGGGAAGGGAGATGCCATGGGAAATGTCTGCTGCCAGAGAGCTTTCTTCCAAAGTCAGCTTACATTTATCTAATACATTCTGATGTAGACTTCGGAAGAAATTAGACTGACCGTTTTCTTTTCAACGTTGGTGGAATTTCTGGCTCCCTTCATCAGTACCGTGATATGAAGGACCATTCACTACAGCAGAAAGACAGAGCTTGGTTGGTGGGCAGAACAGAATGGTAACCCCAGGCAGTTCCTTCCCTTAAGAGAGGAGAAAATGCAGACCCAGTGAATCTTTTTAGAGCCCATTACCTGTGGCTTTCCCAAGAGAATGTGGTGCAATGCTAGCAGAGAAATAATACTGCCTCTGTTTCCTGAAAAGCTTTTTTTTCCCCCTAGGCAAAGGTCCAGTAGTAATTCTTAATGGGTTTTCTCATAAAATGAAAATGAAAGTAATTGTTATTCTCTACAGGATATGCTCCAGTCACAGGCATGTGTCATCCAGTGAGAAGTTGTACCCTGAATCATGAGGATGGTTTTTCATCTGCTTTTGTAGTAGCCCATGAAACTGGCCATGTGTAAGTCACTGCTGACAGCTATAAAGCAAAAAAAAAAAAAGAAAAAAACAAGGTCTTTTCTGTCTGCTTCTCTCAGTATTGTTCATACTTTGGACAGAGTGCATGCCAGCATGCAACTCTCATCCCTTGCCAAGTTTGAGGGGCTGAAAACAGTGAAGAGGTCATGCACTGAAACTAAATGAGTGACTCTGGCTTACAGAGACACTCCTGGGCTTTTCGTAGCTATAGAATAAAAAAGGCATTTGTGTCAGATTGCTCTCAGTTTCACAGTGTCTGTGACTTCTCCACAAAAGCCACATTAACTTAAAAAACACCTATTTTCCTGTACTTATTTTCAAAACAGAAATTATGCCAAAGCCATGGCCCCTATGATGATTCTTACCAGTAGGGTCTCGCTTTGTGTTCTAGGCTGGGAATGGAGCATGATGGACAAGGCAACAGGTGCGGTGATGAGACTGCCATGGGAAGTGTCATGGCTCCTTTGGTGCAAGCAGCGTTTCATCGTTACCACTGGTCCCGCTGCAGCGGCCAAGAACTGAAAAGATACATTCAGTATGTCTCCTTCTGCGTGTCATGAGAATGTTATAGTAGAAATACAGACGTGAAACTGACTCTTAGGACCTTGATCAGAACCAAACTCCCAGGAAACGAAAACTTTTGTTCATGACAAACATTTTCTTCTGACTCAGCTTTTGGCACAGTTCCACAGTGTAATTGCAATATTTTAAGCCATGAGCCTAGAATTTAAGTGAATTTTTTTACTGTGGTTTCCTTTTAGTAAATTCTTTATGGAATCTTTGACTAATGGTCAAAGTTGATTTGAGGAGGGGATGGTCATGCAATGCCTGCATAGGGTACCACCTATACTCCGTAACATAGGGGTCAGGATCTGCCCTGCCACACCATGGGCGGGTTCAGCTAGGGACACGAACAAGGTTGTCATGGTTCTACTGTGTTTCTAAGTATGGTTGGCTTATTTTCCTGGGATGAATAAAGATGAATGGTCTTTTTCTAAATGGGGCTGAAACTAAAAACCTTAAAAGGTATGCTTTTGTAACCTTGCTTTATGATCTGATGAAATTCCCGAGTATGTAACCTAAGAATACTTTTTCATTGGAACGTGATAAAAAAATGAACATTTAACTACATGCAGTATTTTCCTTCCTACAGTTCCTATGACTGTCTCCTTGATGACCCTTTTGAACATGACTGGCCCAAACTCCCAGAACTTCCTGGAATCAATTATTCTATGGATGAGCAATGTCGTTTTGACTTTGGTGTTGGTTATAAAATGTGCACTGCGGTATGTTACAGTCAATTTAGATTTTGCATATTGAAACCTACTTGCTTAGCTCCTGTTTGGTGACATTTACAGACTCGCTGGTGCAAGAATATGAACCAACAATTTTGTGTTTGCTATGTCGGTACATGCTAAAGCTAAGTGCTTTAAATATGCTATCTTATTTAATCCTTGTGACAGGCTAGAAGGGAGTTGGTATACTTTTATTTTACAGATGAACAAGCCAAGACTTACAGAGATTAAGCAACTTGCTTAAGTCACACGTCTGGTAAATAGGGCTTTTTATATGTTGGAGAAAGCTTTATTTGTTAAAGCAAGAAAAAAAAGTATTTCATCAAAAGAAGTCGATCTGCTGTTTGAATTCCTCCATATGCAGATATATACAGATATTTGGTTTGTTTGTAAGGTATACACGGTCAGCTCCTAATGACCTGCGATAATGTTCTGACCTGAGAATTCTAAAGCTTTGGCTCACTAGTGTAGAAAATTACAGTTTCTGCATTAGGTAATAGGAATTAGAACAAAAAACCCAGATCCAAAATGAGTACTAATTAAAAAAAAAAAAAAGCTATGACCATGAGTCTGTATCTGGATAATTAGTGGTGTAGGCAATGAAGATGTGGGTAAACTGCTGTTTGATATATATACATATATATTTTTAAATTTATCTAAAGAATGATAAGATATTTACTGTTAGAGAGCGGATGAGGAAACAGTAACACAAATATGTGTGCTTAACGTTTGGATATTATAATGTAGTGTTTTAGGAAAATGAAAGACATCCTTAAGAGTGAGAAGACTAAGATTCTGGTCTATCTCTGTTACTGTCTTATTGTATCCATAACTATAGTCTTACCTTATAACCCGTATTTCTCAGCCACAGATTGTTATGAAGATCAAATATATGGAAAGTACTTTATAAACTATATGAATGTATTGTATATTTTGTTATACCTGGAATACATTATCTTACACAGAAAGTTTGACAAATATTTTCTGCTTTTAGTTGGCTCATTATGATGGGCATTTTTATTATTTATTTCTGACTGGTTCATCCATTCAGGGTTAAAGAGAAGCCATTCTGATGGCTTGAGAGCTGCAAAACCACTATAATGTTTTCATATTTAAAATGTTCATAATAATTACTCATTCTTTTAAAAATCCCAATATTGTCTATTTGAAAACCGTAAGATAGAAATGGCATAAAGAATAGAAAAGTCAACAGAAGAATCCCAGACAAATCATTGTTTATCAGTGTTATTTTAGAAAAGTGGAATGAAAGTATTCTTTACTTGGAATTCTTAGGCAGTGTTTGTTTATTTTCTTAACATGCCACAAGTTTGACTATTAACTTGAAATTAAAATATGCAAAAAGCATGACATGAAGAAACTGTGTAGAAGGTGTTGTTGGTACAAGTCATTCCATCTCTATGTCGCTGACAGTTTGGTTTTTTTCTCTTCTAGTTCCGAACCTTTGACCCATGTAAACAGCTTTGGTGTAGCCATCCTGATAATCCCTACTTTTGTAAGACTAAAAAAGGACCCCCACTTGATGGGACCGAATGTGCTGCTGGAAAAGTGAGTATAATCTATTTATACAATAAAGATTTAAGATAGATACGTTGCCTAATAATCATCTTTAAATAACATGTATCATCATTTTTAAGAAAACCATAGTACATAAAGTTTCATTGTGGGAATGCATGAACACTGTGTACAAGTTTCCTATAGCTGCTATGACAAATTACCCCAGACTTAGTGGCTTAAATTAACAGAAAACTACTCTCTCAGTTCTGGAGGCTGGAAGAACAAAATCAGTTTTCACTGAGCTGAAATCAATGTGTGGGCAGAATGATACTCTCTCCAGAGGCGCTAGTGGAGAATCTGTCCTTAGCTCTTCCAGCTTCTGGCGATTGACTGAATTCCTTGACTTGTGGCTGCACCGCTCCAGTCTCTGCTTTTGTGGCCACATTGCCCCCTTCTCTTCTGTGTATAAATTTCCCTCTGCCCCTCTCTTATAAGGATACATGTGATGGCATTTAGGGTCCACCTGGATAATCCGGGATAATCTCCCCATCTAAAAATTCTTACTTAATTACATCTGCAAAAACTCTTTTCCAAATAAGGTAACATTTACAGCTTTTAAGGATTAGGACCTGACATCTTCGAGGCCACTATACAGCGCCCTGCTGATAGAATAGGAAGCGGCAGCTCAGCCGAGTATCTGGGCCCTAATGGGATTTGATTTACTTGCTGGCATCCCATTCCTTGTGAAAGTTGTCCAAAAATAAAGTCATGTGAACTTGTACAGAAGATTTGGCCTTGCTCTTTGGGGAAAGATGCCCAGAAGTTTCAATCTCAAGTTACGTAGTGAGGATCAAATGCTCAGAAACTGGCCCAGTGCCAAGCTACGCTACTCAGGAGGGGAAAGATCATGAAACCCAAAACAAAGGGATGTTAAGAGCTCAAGTTGAAGAGCTTTGACTAGTTTGGAAATAAGATATTGTAGATAGGACCAAAACCTGGCAAAGAAGATTTATATAGCTTTTAGGTCTTCTGAAGCCCTTTAAAGCTCTATTTCGAATGTGTATAAACTGTACTTGCTATGAGAATTACAAACATGATAATAATAATAAAATCTCCCATTATTCACGTTTAAACTCTTAGGCACTATGCTAAACTTGTACAGTGTGTTGCTTTGGGAAAATTCAGTATTGCAGACTTCTGACTGAAAAAACAGAAGCAACAATGAGTTGATTCATTTTTGCTTTATGAAAAAGGTATTCTGTAAACCAACTCTGAACATCCAACTTCCCTAAATATATTTGTGTTATGTTTCAATTTCCCAGAATTGAGTTTTAAGAAACACTTTCATTGTATGTACGATAAAAAAGTGAGTCAAAATGTTGGAAGGGAAAAGAACTAACACCTTTTGAGCATCTGCTGTGTGCTGGGTACTGTAAGCTCTAGGCCTCTACAGTATCCATGTTTTAGTACTCCCCACTTAGTTTTTCCGGTCAGAGAGTCTTACACTACTCATGGTCCTTTCCGGGTCCCAGTTTTCCTCATCAGAGAGGTAAAGATCATATATCTCTCAGAATCATTGTGAAGGAAAATTTTAACAATTATGTACAAGTGTTTTGAAAGTTATATATGTTTTAGATATGTTATGTTAATTATTTTCTAAAGTAAGACATATGGTTTCCTGTCATTATTTTAAAGGGGAGCAGATAGCCCTTAAAAAACTCCAGTAATATAGATAATGAGGGATGAAGGGTAGAATAGCACCTACTGGGCAAGTTGGGTGCTCAGATCATCCTTATTGATTATGATGTTTGATACTTACTGGTAAATGTGTCATTTAAAACCTTGTCTGAGTGAATGTTATTTTTTTAATTTTAATTTTATACTTAAAAATGCAAGTCTAAATTACCCAGTGTACAGGGCACTGCTTTGAGATAATTTTAAGTGTATTTTTGCCTGAAAAAGAAAATAAAAAAGAAATGAAGTTCTTCGCTTGGTGATTCTTGTATAACAACTTCAGCTTTAGCATACGCACGATTTTCATGATTGCTTTGTGTCGTTTCCCTAAGTGGTGCTATAAGGGTCATTGCATGTGGAAGAATGCTAATCAGCAAAAACAAGATGGCAACTGGGGATCATGGACCAAATTTGGCTCCTGTTCCCGGACCTGTGGAACTGGTGTTCGCTTTAGAACACGCCAGTGCAATAATCCAATGTGAGTATAACTCCTGTCATTCTGGTTATTGGGATAGACCAGAAAATGCTTCAATATCATGTCGCTAATGCTCTGTTTCTTGAAGTACATGTAAAACACAGAACGTGAAAACTAACGGTTTAAGTTTCTATTTTGGGTAAATCCCCATTTATCAATCTTGTGAAGAGTAGTCCATGGTTAAGATTAGAGATTGTTAAAGAAATTGCTGTTTGGGAGGATAAGGAGCTGAGCGGGGAAAGCAGATGGCTGTGCTCTTAGGACCTGGGCACCAAGGCTGTGAGACCCGCTGGAGGAAGGTCAGGCCTGCCGGCAGGAGCAACACCAACCAGAGGCTCCCTCACTTCCGAGTTAGGAGAAGAATGCTTTAGAGCTGGTGACGGGAAGATGGTGAAAGAAGGCCAGCGAACTGTTGGGGGAAAAGTTATCCTTACAGTAGTTAGAACAGCGAGGGTTCACCATGAGCCACACTCTGTTCTAAGTGTTTTCAACATGCTAACTCATTTAATCCTCACAGTGTTTCTCTAAGGAAGATTGGATTATTATTTTCATTTTACATATTAGGAAACAGAGGCATAGAGCTGTGATCAGTGTTTCTTTGGGTTGCTTCTACATGTTTTATACATGATATAAAATATAATTTTCCTGAGACCATATACCTGTTTTTTGTTTCTTTATATACTTTTGCTGTGCATTTAAAATACACTGCTTTAATATTTTAAAGCAGTGTATTGAAAAATACACTGCTTTAAAATATACTGATGTAAGTTGAGTTTGGGAATTCCCGCCACCAAACCTCAGCAGGGAGAGGATAGTGCTTTTGGAAAGGGATTGAAAGTAGGAAGTATGAGTTCATTCACTTTGTGCTGGCAGCTCAGAAGCCTTGGCTTTCTGTCCTCCAGCACTGTGTCTGCAAGTTTCAACTGCTGGACCAGAGCCAAAAGGCCTTTTTAAATGTTGTCTTTTCTTTAGGCCCATCAATGGTGGTCAGGATTGTCCTGGTGTTAATTTTGAGTACCAGCTTTGTAATACAGAAGAATGCCAAAAACACTTTGAGGACTTCAGAGCCCAGCAGTGCCAGCAGCGTAACTCCCACTTTGAATACCAGAATACCAAACACCACTGGTTGCCATATGAACACCCCGACTGTGAGTAAGATGCCCTCGCTTTTCCTGCTGTGTCGATGGTTACTTAGAGCTTAAGCTTTGTCAACACACAATCCCTTGGACTCTTGATCTCTACTTGGTGACTTAGAAAACTTGGTGCTTATAGGGGTAGGTCCTCCCGGGTTTCCAAGAATAAGGCTAACACACGCCTTTCTCTAGAGAGGTGAGAATTATGGCATAGCTCCTGGGAAGCAGCATTGCCACCGTCACTACTGGAAAGACAAGTAGAAAGCAACACCTGGGAGAGATGTTGAGTCTCCTCATGCAACTGAAATCCCTCTACTAGGAAATGCTTCTAGAATATTGTGATCCTTCCTTTCTGAATAACTAGAGAAAAATATAGTTATTTTACAACCAAGTCAGGAATAAGACAAAGACCATTATTTAATAACAAAAGGCACTTCATAACCTTTTACTTTTGTACTGTACACTGGTTATCAAGAAATACACTTGGAAATTCCCTTGTCATGTTTCACTTCTTACCCCTGAATTTTCGGTTAAATCTGTTCAAATGGGAACTTCTTGACAAATTTCTTAGTTGAGTGAATAAAAAGTAGTTACGGAATTATTGTGTGATATAATACACTGCTGAGTTCAGTTTAAAAGCTGTTTTAAAGGAAAGATGCATATGTGTAGGAATTCAAAATTGCAATGCATTATTTTGATTTATTTTGGGGAAGTGAGTCACATAACTTAGATTTAATTAATGAGATCCTGCAAGAAGCAAAAACTATACTAGGCCTTTGAGTCAAACAAAAGAGAAACCCTAAGACGGGGAAGAGATGGGAAGTGAGTAGACATGAGACTATTATAGGGCTGAGGAGAAAAGTGGCAGAATCTAATTACAATGGGATGAGTGGGAATACAGAAATGAGGATGGGCAGAGGATGCACATCTTGGTATTTGGTATATAACGCAGGGTTTTTTTCACCAAGTTGTCATTCTGTGTTTGGAAAACAAAATTGGGGGGAAAATGAAATCAAAGAGTAAGTCAGTGCTTGGCATATAATAGGAATGTAATAAATTTTGGAAAGACTCACACTACCATGGTGAAACTTTTAGTATTAAACATATATTTAGTATTAAACATATATTCATTTGCAGAACAGAGAGTAGTTGGACTTTTATATTACTAATGCTTACAATACTTCAACTTCTGGTCATCTTATACAAATTCATTAGACCACTGATCATTGTTGCAATAGAGTTCTGAAAGTTTAATTCTGAGATGTGAATGAGAAATGAGGTCATGGCATAGATGAAGACAGGCAATGAAACTATAAAACTGGTAAGCTTGGTCTATGAGAACCTATATGAGCAAAGAATCTGAAAAAGAATAGATATATGTATATGTATAACTGAATCACTTTACTGTACACGTAAAACTAACACACTGTAGAACAACTATACTCCAATAAAATTAATTAAAAAAAAAAAAAGAGAAACCCTTTCAGTGCTCTAAGTGTCACTAAAACTAAATTGATGCTGAATGAAATTTATTGAACAGCTGTGGTTAAATCTAGGTTAGCCAGCCATACGAGCTGCGTTGCCTGGGACAGTCCCAGTTTATACCTACTGTCCCTGTGTATATTATTAATAGAGCCCCTTTTCACTGTCAGAATTATCCCAGTTTAGATGTCAAAGCGAAGGGTCACCCTGGTTTAAACAAATATGCCAAGTATGCATACTTTTCCCCTACTCTTTATTTATTTATACAATTTGTTTTCAGGAAACCACATTGAAACTGTATATTTTACAAACAAAATAAACTATACTGTTCAAATATACCATTTTACCTAAATAGTCGACTTAATCCTCCATCTTATGCAGCCAAGAAAAGATGCCACCTCTACTGTCAATCCAAAGAGACTGGAGATGTTGCTTATATGAAACAGCTGGTGCATGACGGAACGCGCTGCTCTTACAAAGACCCATACAGCATATGTGTGCGCGGAGAGTGTGTGGTGAGTTCAGATTGCTTCCCCCAAAGCTTTGTACAGTAGTGTGCAATTCTACTTTTCCTTTCATTCATCTGCATATTTTCAAAAATATTTTAACTCTTATCTGAGATCACATTACAATGAAGATCTATGAATAGTTCAGTAGCTAAGCTAAATTGGGAAGAAATTGCAATTAATCAAATCAAACTTTGGTCACTGGCAAAATCAAAATTAGTTTTCCTAATTTCCAGCCAAATGCATTTTTGGTGGCTTCCTCTGATACCTCAAGGCTGGGAATACAACTTGGGAACCATGCCTTGGCTTTGAGTATATTATAGTAGCCATCCACTAATACAATAACCAAGCCTTTTTAAAAAACTCAATGCTAAATGTGTTTTATCGTTTGTTTAAAAGATGATAGAAACTTCTCTTTCTCCCTGTCTCACCTTCCAATTAATTCTAAGTTTAAACACTGAGTTCCACATCAGAACAAAAGTACTAGTGAAGATGTAGAAACTGTCTTTTGCCCATTTAATCTTTTCTTTAATGCAGTTTACTTTCTGTTCATGTTCACAGGTTAAAGCGATAAGAAATTATCCTTATTAACCGAACACATTGCTCCTGTTTGATTCGTTTTCACTTCAGCATAACTGAAGTGTTATATAAAAGAATCTCAAATTCGCAGATGCCTCATAGCTGAACAAAAATTTCCTTAAAGTAGAATCTGTGTTTTGTCCATCTTTCACCTCCCACAGTATCTGGTGCATTAAATGTATATGTTGTCGGTATTTTCTCTGCTCACTCTCATCCCAAACTTATGAGTGCAGTATCATTATCATTATCCAACACTGATTTATATTAAGGACCTACCCCAGTTCAGAAAACTTTTCAGTAGTTCCCTGTTAAATTAATGTGAAAATATAAACTCTTCCTGATATTCAACGCCTTCCACAGCCTGTGATTTGCAGATCTTTCACTATTCTTCACCACCATACAACGCTAACTTTCCATTAGTTTAGGTACGGTTCACATATTATTATCTGAACCCACTTTTGATGACTTCTGTGGCTCTGTTTTAATCCCTTTTTATTCTTGAATTGCCTTTCCACACCGTCTGTTCCTTCAGGGCACTATGAAAATCTCCACTACATCTGTGATGTTTTGTCTCACATCCCTTACCAACTTGTAAAGTCTGTACTAATAGACAACTCACTATTTTAGTATTCATCTTTATAAATATGAAGGCAACAAGGGAGAAACGCCTCTTAATTTTGTCTCCTCAGCATCAGCTACAACTCCTGCGTTCCACAAATGTTTGATGATTGCCTATGTATGACGGGGGAAACACTTCATTAGACCGAGGGAAATTTATACTTTACTGCCCAGAGTACAAGTCATTTTATTTCATAGTAGTTCTTTAAAAGACTGAGGGATTAAAAATCAGAGCTAGAGAGGAATGTTGGTTCCTGTCTGTGGGCCGATGATGAAACAAATGGTGTATCATTCTACAGGATGCTGACCTTTACTTGGCACGTTAAACTTAGCTACATTTAATATCTTCTCTCCCCAGAAAGTGGGCTGTGATAAAGAAATCGGTTCTAACAAGGTTGAGGATAAGTGTGGGGTCTGTGGAGGAGATAATTCCCATTGTCGAACCGTAAAGGGGACGTTTACCAGAACACCCAGGAAGCTTGGTAAGATGAGGTCTCTCGTGAATTCAGTATCCTTCTCCATGATTTGCATTTGTCTGAGACTTCTTTTAGGAATGCCACACTTTCTCTATAAACATAAAAAAATTAGCTGCTGATTTATTTTTATTCAGATTACCTTTTAAGGAATTATTTTAACAACTTTGACAAATCATACTTCATAGTGTCCATGATAAAAAATAAATCTACTAAATGTAGATAAGGAACAAATAAAACCAATATCAATTATAGTAGTTAGTTAAAATCTGTTTTGTTTAATTCTGTGTCCTTAATAAAATGCATTAAACATAATTATTAGAATCAATGCTTATTTTGAATTTTCTGTTGCACATAAATTGTTGATCAGAAGTTAAAAATATTATAAAACTTTAAATACAACTTTAAAAATATTACATTCATTTTGCTCCTTTTATAAGTGAACAAGTTTATCCTATTTATAAATCTATAAATCTAGGGTCTATATTTCACATAATATTTACAAGTTTATATCAAGCAAGTTTGAGGTACATACAACCAAAAAATAACCTGAGGTATAATTGCTTATGTGTTTGAATTTCTCTGCTTGTTACACAGTCAATGGCCTGGACTCAGGCGTGTGGTGAAGGTTCGTCAGATGGAACCAAAAGCAAATAATATGCAAAATTATTAGTATTTTCATAATAATTCATTGGAATTTTCATAAGACTTAGATATAAACATTGATTACTGAATAATTTCTTTAAATTTGTAACAAATATTGTTCAGTTATTACACAAATTTATTGGACAAATGTCTCTGAGAATTCAGCATTTAAAGATAAATTTAATGTGAGGCTTCCGTTGAAAAGCTTCTCTTACATCCAAGATACAGTCTCTTACAGAATAACAGAAAACAAGATAAAACAAAACAAAAACAAAGATTTGGTTTACTTTGAGCACATAGCGCTAATTGTCATAGCGCTAATTTTTCCTTTTAGAAAAATAAGAAGTATAAAAAACTGTTCTTTATCCAAATAGAGTAATTCTCTTAGTTCTTTTTGCTCCCATTATACCCCAGGTATGCAGCTCAAGCCATTTCCACACATATCAGCTTTGCTCTTTGATATATTTAGAGCTAGACAGAGGTAGTTGATTATATTCTAATGTGATTTTCTTAAGCATTCCCTACTCTAGTTACTGATATCTTTGCTCTTCCTGTGTGATAATTTACTATGCTTTGTACTTTGAAAATTGTTAAAAATCAAATATTGCCATTTCTGGCTGATTGTATTATTTTAATAAAGCAAACAGAATTAGAATTATATACATATACAACGGTTTTGGTGGAGTAACGTGATTTTTCTCCATCTTAATGTGAAATAATTCACCGTGCTTTCTTTATTGCAGTTACGTATTGTTCGTTTAGGTGTAAAATAATTAATTTTTTATTCCCAGAGTGAATGAATGTAAAGAAAATGGTTTTTACCATTATTATCCATTCTATATTATGTGTAATAAAAGGCAGTGATACTTTTTTTCAGATACCTCAAAACCTGTGAATCAAGTTCTGAAGAAGAGAAGAAAGCTTTAATCAGTCATACAGATTCAAACTGTTTGAAGATAATCTAACATCCATTTCTTTGAACTAATGTTATCATCGTAGTTATTCAATAGACTAATTAACCTTTTCCAACAGGGAAAAATTTAAGCAAGAGGTGCCGTAAAGAATTCAAGTTGCTGGAAAATGAAATCTGCAAGTATTCAACTTCAAATCACCTATATCATTTCTCATTCACGCTTAGTCTTACTTTCATTGACTATTAACAGTTTACTGGCATTAGCTAACTGTTATAAATGCATTTTGACTTCAACATATAAAATTATGGAACATATTTTATATATTACCTAATAAAATATATATAGCTTATAGTATAGTCAATGAAACAGCAAGACTTTGATAAACACGAACCCTCCACTAATTAAAGACATTCTATTTAAGGGAAGATGAGAGGCGCCTTCACTTTACCCAAAGGAGCTCGTAATATTTCTCTTGCTGAAACAAGGGAAGCTAAAAATGTACTGGGTAAGTTGTAGCAAACTGCAGAAAGATGGGCATCCATAAATGGCATCAAGCTGTTTTGCTACACTTGGCATCTTAAGCATGTTACTTCCAGCTCTTGCACTCAGGCAGACATGGTACATTTCAGGTACTGAGTATCACCCAGGCTCAGGTGCTGAAAACCCTGACCCCAAAGTGACCACTCCATTTAGTTAAGACACTCGTAAATATTGTAAAAGAGTTAGGTAAATCTACACAAAGGTAATAATTGTCAATATAGGAAATGACAGAAAAACAGATTTCTTTCTGATTCCATAAGCAATTTTGTATTTATAACTGAATTTCTGTCAATACTTGTAATATACGAATTATAGGTTTCATGATGTAATGAAGGTGTATAAGTTGCATAATCTTCCTATATTCATTTTTTCTTACAAGCGAGGTAAAACATCTTGGTTTCTCTATTTGCCCTGATTATTGTTGATTTATGGTTAGGATCTTAATTCTAAACGACCTTAAGATAATTTTTAGGACACGTGATAATACTAAGAAAGTTTGTTATATAAGACAATGACTGCAATACGATTGATATGTGATTTTAAAACCCAAGACAAGCTATTCAGCATATTGGTTTTGTGATTTCTCAGTTAGAAGATTGAACTTAGGGTACGTGTAGAGAGGCAATGCACAACATAACCTGCAGACATATTCCAACCAAATCTACAGCACATGTTTTAAAACATTCCCCTTTAAAACTTGTTTAAAGCTTTCAAATTAATTGCTGATCACAATATAAATGAAAGCTACTCGTGGATTTTTCTTTTGTAATTTCTTTAGAATAAAGCAGGTGTTTAAATCTGAAGATATTTCATGAGTTAGAAGTTCAGCTGTTTATACTTGCCACTTAGGCTTTTAAAATAGTATATAGACAGATAAAATATATCAAGAAGTTCACCAACTAATTGCACTAAAAATGGACCCCTATTCAAAAGGATGGTTTAGAAAACTAAAATCACATCGGAGGGACACAGGGGAGTATAGTATTTGCCTGAATTATTGTTGATACAATTTGTAGGTCAGCACAAAATAAGTGACTAATGGGTTAGAAACTAGATTAATTTTTTTCCCTCAACTTAATTAAAAAAAAGATTCCTCTGATCTTATGCCAGATGTCACAAAAGCTACCAATGCTTTGAAATTAATTTCTGAAACTGCTTCTTTCGGTTTATGGATGCCCTCTTCTGCACACAGGAGCAGTTAGAATGTAATGCCTGACTAACCATGGTTGTTGCTTTTGTTTTCTTCTTTGCTCCCTCCAATATTTACTACACATGCAAAGGGTACCTTAAGATGTTTGATATACCCCCTGGTGCTAGACATGTGTTAATCCAAGAAGACGAGGCTTCTCCTCATATTCTTGGTAAGTGTTTCTGTCTGCTGGCTCTGCTTTAACATGCACTGAAAACATAGAAATGTCAAAGAAATAATATATAGAGATACATATGTATGTATCTCTATATATACACATAAAATTCAAAATTATATGTAAATGCATTATTATGTGATTTTTGTTGGTCATTTCTCCCAACTATTCTTTCTCTAAAATAAGAAATATTCAAAACTAGAGTTTTAACTTTTGGTGAAACCTGGGTTGGTTCATCATGACATGAGGGAAAAAAATAATTTCACAGGTTTGAATTTGTTATGCATTTTTGCTCTGTATTAGGAGATGAGAAAAATAAATGTTAATAAAATGCACTAAATTAAGAATAATATCAGAAAAATTTGCCATATTTATGTTGACAAATTAGTTCTGATATTTTGGTTGGTGCCATACTGCATGCCTCTTCTTTTAGCGCATTTTAAGTTCTTTGACTGAAAAGCAACCACATCTGGATTTTACTAGTCCAATAAAAATTTTCCTGATATCTGTTATGTGTCCAGTTTCTGACTGGCACATGCAGATTCATTTTCTGCATGTTTTCTGTTTATTATCTGCAAATTATCCTGTTTATAATTTCTAAAAGAAGATTCTTTTCCTCCTTTATGAGAGGATCACGTAGAAATGTCACTCTAAAGGGGTTTGTATTCAAAGTGAACATACAAATGTAAACATAGCTTTCACATATTCCTTGAGCTATAAAAGCACTAAGAAGATTTCTGAAACTGACACATCTGTCAAACCTATGAAAATTTATAGTAAATTACTTTTCTAAACTTATGTAACTTAAAAAATGGATTGTTTTTTGGTGTTTCGTAGAATTTTTTTCTTTTTGGTATTTAAAGTATATTCACTACTAGATTCCAAAATAGTCTCTGCTGTCTAGCTGTATTTCTTTCTCTAGTAACTGAAATTCCCTACTTTTGATTCTAGAATTCAGATTATTCTCCTTGGAAAAATTAGACTAGTTTAAAAATTTCAAGGGGAATAAATGCATTTAACTAAAATTACTCATGTTTTCTGCACATTTTCGGTAATGGTAGCAACTTCTGAAATTTTATTTCCTAACATCATTAAATGCCGATGTACCTCCAGACTTTAAAATCCCGTTTGTTATTTTTTATCCATTAGAGAAAGCATTTTATTTTATAAGGTATAGTAAATCTATAGTATATTACAAATTCTATCACCAGTAAAGAGCTTTTCCTGGTCATATAAGTTGGTAATGTGACCTTAGTAAAGAGCTTTTCCTGGTCATATAAGTTGGTAATGTGACCTTAGAATTTTATAGTCATAAGGACTAATTGTTTGTTGGCCTAAAAATTAGTTCAGCTATTTTGAGTACCTATAATATTTTGCCTTAACTTGAAAGAGATACACAGTAAAAAAAAAAAGACATTGTGTTATATTCTGTCCTAACATAAATCATTTGTATTAATTGTTGTGGAAATAGCCATTATTTTAAAAATATTTCCACCTTCCTGAGGAAATGTATATGATGAATGGGTTAGAAACTGTTGACCTCTTCAGCAGTGTTTTCAAATGGGAATATTTGTTAATTTTTATTTCTTATTTAACCATCTTGCCACTGTTTTTAACTGGTTAGGAATGTTTCTTGAGAATTTTGAATGCCTAATGAATGAAGTAGGAGTCCTATCAGAAGTAACACTCATTTTGATTGCTTTGATGCTCATAAACACAGTCTTACATTTATAGAAGGGGATAGACTTAATATGGATCTTCAAAGCTGTAATATGATAAAATAAAATGTATGCCGGTTACTCATTTTTCATCCTTCAGCAATTAAGAATCAGGCTACAGGCCACTACATTTTAAATGGCAAAGGGGAGGAAGCCAAGTCGAAGACCTTCATAGATCTTGGCGTGGAATGGGATTATAACATTGAAGATGACATTGAAACTCTCCACACCGATGGACCTTTACATGATCCTGTTATTGTCTTGGTATGTGGCATTACAGGCTCACTATGTAGTTGGTTTAGTTTACATTTTTATAATTAATTTATCTCACAACATGTTTACCTTGCTTGTTTTTTATAATTCCATGTATCCTCCCCTCTTTATTCTTTGGGCAGTTTTGTCATATATTTTATTATATATATGTTATAAACCAAATAATACAGTATTATGATTTTTGATTTTAGTAATCAGTTATGTTTTAAAGACAAGAAGAGAAAAAATAGATTTTTATATTTAGCCACATATTTACCATCTCTGATGCTCTTCGTTTTTCTCTGTAAATCTGATTTTCCATCTAGTATCATTTACCTTCAATATAAAGAACTTCCCGTAGCATTTCTCGTGGTACAGGTATGCATGCTAGCAAATTATTCTCTTAGCTTTCAATTCTCTGAAAACATCTTTATTTCACCCTCATTCTTAAAGGATATCTTCACTAGATATAAAATTGGGAGTGGCTAGTTTTTGTTTTGTTTTTTTCTCTCTCTCAGCACTTTAAAGATGTTTTTCTGTTGTTGTAGGGAGTTCCAGGAATTTGGGGGCTGATCTAGGAAATAGATATGACCATGAGGTGGCAGTAGCACCCACACATATTGTTTGGGTGGTACCTTAGCAGGTTTGCTTATGGGGCCACCATCAGGAGGGAGACAAGGGCAAGGTAACTCGTGAGGGAAGGGGAACTCGAGAAGGGGTTTATGTGTCTAGGTGATGTCACTCAGCAGCACAGCGGGGAGACTCTGGGTCTGAGAATTCCAAAAGGTAGCAGCAGCAGCAGCTTGGGGTCCTGATGGCCACAAAGTCTTATTTATAATTAGTGGATTTGGGGTGCAAAGCAAGCAGGCTCCAGATGGCTAGAAATCTACTTTTTTGGGCTACATTTAAAACAACTGGATATATGAAAATCTGAGCTTGGTGCCAGCTGGCTTTAGAGCTAATGGGTGGGTCTCAACTTGCTGTGAATAAATAAGCAACCTAGGGCCCAATATACAGGAGCTGTCTTTGACTCATTTATGTAGCATTTGTCTTCTTGAAGCTGTTATTTATGATGAGAAGTCAACCTCATTTAGGTTGCTGCTGTGCATTTAATGTGTCAGTTTTCTCTGGCTGCATTTTACAATTTTCTCCTTTTTGTTTTGGTTTGGTTTGTTTCGTAGTTTGTCTGCGGCATGCTTAGTTTGTGATGTTCTTTGTATGTATCTGGCTTGGGGTTCACCAAGCCTCTTGGCTCTGTAGGTTGATGTTTTTCACCAGATTGAGGTAAATTTTCCATTATGTCTTCAAGTTTATGTTTTTTTCCCCATCTCTTTCTTTTCTATTCCTGGGACTCATTTACATGTATGTTAAACCAGTTGAAATTGTTCCACAAGTGTCTTAGACTTTGTTCAATCCTTTTGTAGTCTTTGTCTTTTCTCTGTTCTTCAAATTGGATAATTTCTGTTGAACTGTGTTCAAGTTCACTGACTGTCTTATGTGGTCTCCAATCTGTCATTGAGCCCATCCAGTAAAGTTTACACGTCAGATGGTGTACTTTTGTTTTCTAGAATTTCCATTCGGTTCTTTTTTCTTTTTTTATAATTTTCATTTCTCTGCTGAGATGTCCATGTATTTTCACTCATTATGTCCAACTTTTCCTCTAAGTCCTGAGATTTCATACTGTCTGCTTCTATGGGCTGCTTTTTTTTTTCTTGATTATGGTTCACATTTTCATACTTCTTACACTTTTTTATTGTACACTGAGCAGTATAGATGATAAGTTGTAGGGCATTTGGTTTATGTTGCCTTCCTTAAAAGCACTAGGTTTTATTCTGTCTGGTAGTTAATTTATTGTCCATTCCCACTAATCCTTTGAGGCTTGGTTTATCCTTTCTTAGGGCTGGTGTATTTCAATTTTGTTCTTATTTTTATGGCATGGCTTTCTGGTGCCTTAACTGAATACCTGAAGTGTTAAGGAGGCCGTAAGAACACCTAGGGCCCTCAGCCCCGCCTGTCCTCAGGTATCTCTGTCCTGCTCTCAGCTCTGCAGCAGCCATTCATTCACAGACGTCATGGTGTCTTGGCCTGGGCATGCACGGACCAGCCCTCAGTCTCAGACCCATGCAGCTTTCTGGACCACCCTCCACGAAGCCCCCTTTTCTTTAGTGCCCTGTCCTGAAAGTTCCAGAACTCCACCCTCCTCAGTTCAGTGAGACTGCTCTCTTGGCTTGGGCTCCAGCTCCCAGTACCAGGGTCCAGACCTGGCCCTGTCAGGAAGCCAGGACCCGCCTGGCATGTTACTCTTCTCACAGGGATCATTGTCCTTTGCCATGTTATTTATTGCAGAAAAAATTCCCTCAAATATTCTATCCAGTTTTATTGTTTTCAATATCAGGAAGGCAACTCTATTACTTCCTCATGGACGAAAGGAGAAGCCATCAACTTAATTTGAATATTGTTAGATTCTGTATACCAGTATTTATTGGATTCCCTGTAAAAATATTATACTAATCTAAAATCAAATCTTCCCACTCAGTTCTCAGTCTTTTTTTAAATTTGAAAATTATTTCTCATTGATAAAGTGTCTGTTCAAATCTTTTGCCCATTGTTAAAGTAGGTTGCTTTTCTCTTTTTAAGTTTTCAGAATTCTTTATATACACTCAGTATATAAGTCCTCTGTGAAATGTGGCTTTCAAATATTTTCTTCTACTCTGTAGTTTCTTTTCCTTCTCTTAGTAGTGTCTTTCACAAAGAAAATATTTTAACTTTATTGAAGTCCAATTTATCAATTTTTCCTTTTATGGATCAAGACTTTCTTATTATATAAGATTTTTTTTTTTTTTGCCAAATCCAAGGTCAAAATATTTTCCTTTTTTGGTAAGTTTTACATTTTAATCATTTAAATTTATGAACCATTTAAGCTAATTTTTATATACATTTTGTCTAGGTTATGTTCTTAGTTTTGCATATGGGTGTCCATATTATCTATTGTTGCATAACAGATTACCCCAAACTTGGTGGCTGAACACAAGCAACATTATTATCTCATAGTTTCTCTGGGTCAGGTATCTGGTAGTAGCTTATTACCTGGCTAGTTCTGGCTCAGGGAATCTCATGAGGATGCTCTCAGTTCTGGCGGCAGTCACCTCAAGGCTCCAGTGCAGAGAATCTTTTCAGTTCCCAGCTCAGTCACATGGTTGTTGAAAGGCCTTGGAAGATTGCTCCCAAGCTTCTCCACATGGTGGTTGGCAGGCTTCTGTTCCTTACTACATGAGCCCACTGGCTGCTTAAGTGTCCTGTCCACGTGACAGCTGGCTTCCAACAGTGAGTGATTCAAGTGACTGAGAAAGTGAGAGAGTGCAACCAAGACAAAAGTCAGTCTTAACCTAATCTTAGAAGTGACATCCTTTCATGTCTGCTGCTATTTACTAGAAGTAAGTCACTGAGTCCAGCCCCCCACTGAAGGGGAGAAGAATTAAGCTCCATTTATTGAGAGGGAAAGTGTCAAAAGACTTGTGGACACATTTTTAAGCCACCACAGTGTCCAGCACCATTTGTTGAAAAAACTGTCCTTTCTCCATTAAATTGCCTTTTCATCTATGTCAAAAATTAATTGTCCAAATTTAAGTGGGCTTACTTCTAGACTCTCATTCTCTTCCTTAGGTTAGATAACTTTATAGGAAAATATACATTAATCAAACTTTTATTTAGATTATTTTAAGTTTGAATGATTGGAGATCAGAAGCTCTGTTTTACCCGTACGTAATGACAGAGCGTTCTTTTCCAGGAGCACAGGTGTCTGGCCTCAGAGCCCTGCCTTAAGTCTTTGCCAGTGATATTAGTGTGACCCCAGGGAGCCATGTGGGCTGGCGTTATAAGAAGGAAATGTGTAGCTAGGACAGGGGTTATGGACAAGCTGTGCTCTGTCATCATGGCCTTTCTTTTCCTCTCTGAAAGACTGGAACCCCAGATTCGGAGCCCCAGAGCATGGCAGGTAGGCCATCTGGGGTTGAAAGCTTAGACATCTGGCCACATATAAGGGCCAATATAGGGATTGATGCTCAATTTTTAATACTGTTTTAAAAACAAAGACTAAGGGGGAAAAAAGAGAACCCAGATAACCAAATCCTTCATCCTAGCGGGTTTAGTATCAAACAAAAGCTGTTTCTAAAAGTTTAGTTTAAAACACTAATGAACTGCACATGTTTCTCCTTTTGTGTAATTGATATAATCCTATAAAAGCTACATGAAAGTCATTAAAAACTATTTTTTTAAAAAAGAATGCTTTGCTAATGAACTAAAAATCAAATAAAAAACAGAATATGTTTGCAAAGTTTCTTATAAAAAGGATTAATACTCCTATTGCATAGATTATTTAGGAAAAAAAGGTATGTATAGCAATAAAAAAAAGAGGACCTAACATGAGCATGCAACACATAGTGGGCAAAATACAAGTGACCATTAAACTTTACTGTTTATCAAATAAATAACAATTAAGACAACCAACTTTTGCCCATTCGGTTAACAAAGAGGAAAGTGATATAATATGCAGTGCTGAATGGGGGCATTGTCATATACTTTCATCATGAAAGTAATAATTGTTCTAACTATTCTGAAGGGCCATTCACTAGTCTATTATGAGAGCTATAAAAAAGTGTTTGTATCCTTTAGCATACTAAAGAGAATCAGAAGTCATCACAAAACTGGGGATAAAATATAAATATTCATTTATATGATTAAATAACGCACACTAGGATTAAACACTATGCTGACATTTAAATGTATGTCTTCAAAGAATATTTACTGTCTTGGGAAATGTGTGTGACACATTAAGTGAAATAAGACCAGAGAAGTATGTATGTGTGTACACACACACACACACAGATAATATGCAGATATCTTGAGGCTATATTCCAAAATAATAAAAGTGACTTTAGTTTTCTCTGGTTTACTGGAATTATGGATGATTTTTATTTTCTTTATATTTTTCCATGATGTCTATATTTTCTGGATGGAACATTATTATCTCTATTATCATAACAAAACAGTCTTTCAAACAATAATTTTTAAGTACACTCAGGAGATATATAACTTGAGGAAATTTGTGGTGAATTTTATTGTAAGGTTATTATTTTTATAATACAAATTTTTTTCTTACTCCTCGGTGGATTTTTTTTTACTTTTTAATGCCAAGATATTTTATATATTTGCTTTTTTTTTTCTTAAACAGGGCATACCTGTACTTTAGCGATAGAAAAACATTCTATTTTTAGAAGCTACTTGAAAGTCTTCCAACTTTAATAAGATACACATTCTGAAATATTTGTAATTTTTTCATTCAAATTTAATACTCTCTCAGGTGATTTACATATCTATTTCATGTGTATGTTAGATTATACCTCAAGAGAATGATACGCGCTCTAGCCTGACATATAAGTACATCATCCATGAGGACTCTGCACCTACAATCAACAACAACAATGTCATCCAGGAAGAATTAGATACTTTTGAGTGGGCATTGAAGAGCTGGTCTCAGTGTTCCAAACCCTGTGGTGGAGGTAACAATTGAACACATTTATTATATTAAAATGTAATTCATATAAAAGCCAATCTTCTTCCTTCTGCCTTAAGGATTATCTCTAATTGAGGCCACAATCTGAGAAACACCAACTATAACCAAAACTGAATAATACAAAGCATTTTGACTGAAATCTCAGGATCTACAAAGGATAGGAATCCATTCATAACAGTGGTAGGCCTTCTTAAAATCCCCTTGCCTTTCCTCCTTGTCTCATATCCATGTAGTGTTACCCTTAGTCACTTTACTCTTTCCAGACTCTCCCAAATTCAGTGTCCTCTGGTTCTTGCCTTTTTTCTTTTCCACTTTTACTTTCCATACCTATGCATTTCTTTTCAGCGTTAATAATGAAAGAGCTCTTAGTTGCACTATGTACCAGATGCCATTTTACATATTAATGATGAATGCTCACAATGGCTCTATGAGGTCAGTACTATTATTACCTCTGTCGTACTGATAGGGAAACTGAAGCACAGGGAAGATCAGTAATTTGCCTGGGGCCATGAGATACAAACCCAGGGAGGTAGTCTGGCTTCTTCATACATGTTTGTACTGCATTCTGCCGCCTCTCTGCTCTCTCTAGAGTAGATCCATTAAGCTGTTCTCAGAGTTTCTCAGTCTCTGCCATCATCCATTCCTCTAGCTCAGAACAACAAATGCTCCAGAATGGAACTGGCCTAGACAGAATTCTCTCACAATGATACTGAATAATTGAGAACAAGAAATTATTTTGTTGTTTGTATAGGGAATGCCTGGGTAAATATTTCATAATTTTAAATTCAAGGATGTATTTTTAAAGTTTTTTTTCTCCAGAGGGGGCATAAAATGTTTTTAGATAATTATTTTAAATGACAATTTATTCATCACAAGATGCTTATATAATTTGGATCCTCCCTTCTGTTGTATTGTCAACATCTACTTGGTCACAAGACTTATCAGATACACTTTTTTGTTATCTACCAGATCTATTCCTCCCTCGCCGGGTTTCCTTCACAACTTTGGAAGGGAAGATTATTGCAAAGGTCTCTTAACTAGCCAACTAAATTTGATTTTCTTCTCTTCGTTTATTTCCAGGGTAATCTTTCTTGAAGAATGAATGAATGAATGAATTTGAGTAGAATTATACTATTTCCCTGATTCAGATCCTTCAGTCTCCTAATGTGTTACCCTAAAGATACAACGTAATTCTTTTTTTTACAGGGGTATAGTTGTTTTACAATGTTGTGTTAGTTTCTGCTGTACAGCGAAGTGAAGTAGAGTTCCCTGTGCTATACAGCAGGTTCTCATTAGTTATCTGTTTTATACATGTTAGTGTATATATGTCAATCCCAATCTCCCAGTTCACCCACCCCTTTCCCCCCTTGGTGTCCGTATGTTTGTTCTCTACGTCTGTGTCTCTCTTTCTGCCTTGAAAACCGGTTCATCTGTACCATTTTCTAGATTCCACATATATGCGTTAATATATGATATTTGACACAACATAATTTATGTAATATTCTTGCCCAAAGTGAAAACCTGAATGAATCTAATCATTAGTTGACAAAGAAACCCAAATTGTGGGACATTTTATAAAACAGCTGGCTTATACATTTCAAAAATACTAAAAGACAAAAAGAGGCTCAGAAACTACTCCTAACTAATTCTGTGAAAACTAAATGCAGTGCATGATCATTGATTGGAAAAGCATTTCTATAAAGAACATTCTAGGGACAATAGATAAATTTTGAATATCATCTTTATACTAGATAATAGTATTATATTTGTGTTAAATATTCTGATTTTAAGATTATATTGTGGTTATGTAAGAGAATGTGCTTGTTATGAGCTGAGGTATTTGGAAGTGAAGAATCAGGATGTCAGCAACTTACTCTCAAATGGTTCAGCAATATTTTATAATAAATGTATATATAGTATGTGTTTTATATATATAAATATATATCAAATATGGTGACATGGTAACACAAAGTTAATCTAGATGCAAGGCATGTAACATGTTCATTGTGCTTTCCTTACACGTTTTTTGTAGATTTGAAATTTTTCAAAATTAAAAAATATATACACATATATTTTTTTAAACGTCTAAGTCAGTGCTTGTGGAGACCTTCAGTAACTCCCTGGATAAAGTCCAAACATTTGTCTGCCATTCAAGGCTTTTAAGAACAGATCCTTTCCCATCTGTTGGGAAAAGCCATTCAAAGAGACCTACAATTTTCTATATGTCTTTTCTGTAGAAGCCTATGTCACTGGGTATTGTCGCCATAGTTTTCATATCTGACTCTCACAGGAGACTATTTATCAGGGTCTAGATTATTAACAAGCATGCAGTTGCTATTTAATACTTTGTAATATTTATTAAAGATAAAGGATTTTTGTTTATTTAATTTTTATTTAACTAATATGCTTCTGAAACTTCAGCACCTAGAACAGTGCCTGACTTATGACTCAATAAATATTTGATAAATGAATGAATGAGTGAATGATCAAATGTATGATGGAATGAATAAGCGATTAAATCCAAAGAAATATATTTCTCTTACCAGGTTTCCAGTACACTAAATATGGATGCCGTAGGAAAAGTGATAATAAAATGGTTCATCGTAGCTTCTGTGAGGCCAACAAAAAGCCAAAACCTATTAGAAGAATGTGCAATATTCAAGAGTGTACACATCCACTGTAAGTGTTTATTTTAACTATCATATACTGAGGACAAAATAAAAAGGATTTAAATGTCTTTAGCTCTTTTTAGTTTTAACTTAATTTTTAGTCAAAGCTAATACATATACCTGGTTACAATGATCAGATCATTTCACAGGAATTATATAAAGCTGAAGTCCTGTGGGTTTTTTTCCCATATCTCTGCTTCTCAAAAATAACTGCTTTTATTTATTCTTCTCTTTTTTTATTGAAATATAGTTGACTTACAATATTGTGTTAGTTTCAGGTGTACAGCAAAGTGATTCAGTTATGTTTTGTTTTTAGATTATCTTACGTTATAGGTTATTACAAGATATTGAATGTATCAGTAGTTCCCTGTGCTATACAGTAAATCTTTGTTGCTTTTCTATTTTATGTATAGTAATTTGTATCTGTTAATCCCATACTCTTAATTTATCCCTCCTTCCCTCTCTTTCCCCTTTGGTAACCATAAGTTTGAGTTTGTTTTCTATGTCTGTGAGTCTCTTTCTGTTTTATATATAAATTCATTTGTGTGTGTGTGTGTGTGTGTGTGTGTGTGTGTGTGTGTGTGTGTGTATCAATACTGATACTGATATTCAGAGTTCATATTATTCTAACAACATGTGTCTCTCTTGAGAGTTGAGTCACTTAGCATGCTCTGCTTATGTTTCTTTTCTTACTAAACTTTGTTTCTCCTAGAGTTAGTGAATGTCTTGATTTTTATGTATCATTTTCTACTACTTTTCACTAATTCATCCCCAAACTCTTCTCCTCTAAATGCTATGCACTCAAGTATCCTGTCCTTGTGTCTTCTTAGAGACATGTCCCAGAGAGTTCTCTGTGTTCTAGCTCCTGCCTGAGCTTCTACACAGCTTCCTTCCTGGGGCTTCTTTTTACCATCCTCCAAGGGATTCCTACTGCATGTCTCTTGTATTGGACCTCCTGTTTTCTGCATTCTTTTTCTTATCTTTTAGAGTATTCATTCATTCTGGTAGGGCATATCTTTCAGTCGTTTCATGAAAAAACTATATACAAAGGAAAAATTTTATATAAGAATTAAGCTTCTATACACCTAAGAAAAGTATATAATAGGTTAAAGTATAAGGGTATATAAGAAGTCTTTCTTCTACTCTTACTCTTGATCATTTGGACACACATGTATGTATACCATTCCAACCTATAATATATTTTTCTCAGAATTTATAAACTTGCTCCATTATTTTCTAGACTCCAGTTATGCTCTTGAAAAGTCATTTGCTATTCTAATTCTCAATTATTTCTATGTGACCTCTTTTTTTTTTCTGTCTTTCAAAGTTTGTAGGATCATTTTGTTCCTAGTGTCTCGAAATTTCATAGTGATAAACTGCCATTGTGCTCATTTTTTCTCATCTCTTGTGCTGACATTTTAAAACACAAAACTAATATCTTTTACCTCTGGGAAATTTTCTTGTATTTTTTCTTTGAAAAGTTTCCCCTATGATTTTCAGTATTCTTTCTGGGAAATTTGTAGTTAGGGTTTCTAGACAGATCTAATTCTTTTCTTTTCTTTTCTCTCCTGGTATTTACTGTTCTTCCTGCTGAATTTTTCCATTTTTGCTATTATGTCATTAACATCCAAGAGAGTTTTAACATCCAAGTGCTGTTTTGTTTATCAGATGTTCTGTTTTCCAGACATTTGATTCTTATTTCAAAGATGTAATATATTCGTTTATCTTTCTTAGGCTCTTAAAGATTATTTGCTTTTTTGTGCATTACTTCTTCTATTTCTTTTTTCCCTTCATTCAGCATTTGCGTTAGAGACTTTCTATGTCTGGTGAACATTGGCTGTTCACATGTGTATAGAATGCAGCATTAAACTTCTGTATAATACATAGGAATGTTATGGAGACAGTAGGTCCTGAGAGTTCTCACCACAAGGAGAATTGTTTTTTCTTTTCTTTCTTTGCATCTATATGAGATGATGGATGTAACTAAACCTGTTGTGGTAGTCATCTCACAATATATGTAAATCAAACCATCATGCTGAACACTTTACGAGTGTATGCCATTTTATGTATTTTTTTTATTGTCATTCTGGGAATTTCAGGAGGGAATAAGGTAACAGAAAGTATCTATGACTATGAAGTATATACTTCTCATGTTAACACCTATCTTTAAGTGAGAGTCACAGTGGAAGCCTTCAAAATTGAGTAAAATTTCTTAGTTGCCACAATTCATTCTACTGCCAGTTGAAAACCTTTGGCAGTCTTAAACTCTGAATAGCAAAGACTGCCAAGGTTTTAACCTGTTTATATTTTGGTGCTCCATACATACAAAAAGAAAAAAAATTGCACAGGGAAAGTAACTTTGGAAAGGATAAATAGAATGCCTCCATTACATACTAACAGATTGATTACCTAGTTGGAATCAATGGTGACAACCCTTCGGGACATATGCAATGACGAACTGTCTGTCATATTGTATCCATAGCTAATTTGGAGAGGGCTGGGGCACTGACATCGAATTTGGACATAGAATTTGGGAATGTCCCATAGGATATCTTTTTGAAAATAAATTCCTTGGAAATATTTCTATCAGGTATATTCGTGGAAGCAGTTTCTGCTCAGGCCCAGATGCATACAACCTTTACCCTTTCATCAGGTCCAATAAGGGCCTATATGAAGAACTGAATTTTCCAAACATGATGGATATGTCAGGTAGCCTTCACAGCAACAAGCATAGAGATGGAACTGTAATGTCATTTAGAGTATTCAAACATGAGTAAACTCATGAGGTAATGAAAAAGCAGCAGCAACCAAACCACCTTGTCATAGCCGGCATCAGATGGAGCCTTTTTTAATTTCCTTTCAGATATTTAACACCGTGAGGCAATATGGCTGAGAATTAGTTGGTTTTATTTATTTTAATGAGTAGGTTTTTATAATTTTATAATTATTTATTATAATGAGTTGGTTTCTATTTTATTTTATTTTTATTGAAGTATAGTTGATTTACAATGTTGTGTTAGTTTCAGGTAGACAGCAAAGTGATTCAGTTATATATATATATATATATATATATATATATATATGTTCTTTTTCAGATTCTTTTCCCTTATAGGTTTTTATAAAATATTGAGCAGAGTTCCCTGTGCTATATAGTGGGGTTCTTGTTGATTATCTCTTTTATATATAGCAGCTTGTATCTGCTGATCCCAAACTCTTAATTTATCACTTCTCCACCCCCTTTCCCCTTTGGTAACCATAAGTTTGTTTTCTATGTGTGTGAATCTATTTCTGTTTTGTAAATAAGTTCATTTTTAGCATATTTTTAGATTCCACATATAAGTGATATCATGATACTTGTCTTTATCTGACTTCCTTCACTTAGTATGATAATCTCTAGGTCCATTTGTGCTGCTGTAAATGGCATTATTTCATTTTTTATGGCTGAGTAATATTCCATTGGATATATGTGCCACATCTTCTTTATGAGTTGGTGCTATTTTGGGAAACTACCATCATGCCTGAACCTAAGGGGACAACTTTAAGATGAGTTTCAGAAACCCTCTGAGGATGATCCTTTTGGAAAAGAGAAGGTTGTTTCAGAGTCACTGGGAGACAATACTAGGGCCTAACAAATAGATGTGCCCCGCCTATGACTGTTAGAAAGTTTTCAGACTTTTTGTTTGATGTGCCCGTCTTTCTGAACCTGCCCCGTGGGGCGGGGGCACGTCATTCAGAGGGCAGAAGGAGCTAGGCTTGCGGTGCAGGGAGGGGCACACCACGCAACCTGGTCGCCAAGTTCAGTCTTAACCCCCATCCTCAGCTGGGCGGCAGAAGAATGGGAGCACTGCACCAAAACCTGCGGCAGTTCCGGCTATCAGCTCCGCGCCGTGCGCTGCCTCCAGCCGTCCCACGATGGCACCAACCGCTCGGTGCACAGCAAGTACTGCGTGGGGGGCCGTCCAGAGAGCCGCCGGCCTTGTAACAGAGTGCCCTGCCCGGCCCAGTGGAAAACGGGGCCCTGGAACGAGGTGGGTGTGCGAATTCTGTGTGCGTTGGCGGGGGGCGGTTGGGGGGGAGGGGTAAGGACGTGAAGTATATTTTAATTTGGCTTCCATATCAGGTAGGCTTTATGTGAATTGCAAAACTGTCACATATTTTGGAAGCATTACGCATCTGTAGGTATTAGGAAAAACTCACAGGTTAAAACAGTGTTTGCATGAAAGATTAGTTGATGGGGGCAAACTACGTTTGGATGTCTTGTGACACAGAGGCCTCTGAAAAGTGACTGATCTTCTGTCCGGTATTTTTTCTGAACTGCACCTTTCCTCCTGGATACATTCCAAACCCTTGACCTTGAATGCAGGGCCCTGCCCCATTTGACACCACACGAACGCTTCTTTTTTTTCTTTTTGTTGAAGTGTAGTTGATGTAACGTTACCTTAGAGTTAGGTGTACAACTTAATGATTGGATATTTGTGTACATTGCAAAATGACAACCACAATAAATCCCATGATAACTCTTCTTTGTTCATCTTCCTTTATTCTAACTCTTTGTCCCAGTCTGAGTAAACTGTTTACTCTTTCAAAGACCATGCTGGTCTGAGCCTCCTCCCTTTTGGCTGGCTTGCCCCTCCCCCTGCTCCTATGTGACCATCTGCCCCTCATCCATCAAGGCTCAGCTCCATGGTCCAAAATACCACCTACCAGGGCTGCCCTTCCCGGCAGTCCTTCCTCCACATTCCAAAGGCAAAGAGGCCTTCCAGTGGCTTGCTGATCACAGCAGTGTACTGTAACTCCTGTCTTTGAGCCTGTGCTTGCCACTAGTCCATGCATTTCTCAAGAAACCAGGTGCTTTGCTTCCCCAGCGCCCAGTCGGTGCCTGTCCAAATGACGTCTGCTTGGTGACTGGCTCAATCAGTGTCTCATTGCCCGTATTAACCACAGTTCTTTGATATATCTAAAAACTCCAAATGAAGAATCAGGGGGCGATAGTAGAGTGGATCAGAGGAAAGGGCAGCTAAAAGTAGACAGAGGACAAGGAGGGAGTGGAGAGCAGGCCCAGGAGGGAAGGAACAGGCAAATGAAAGTGACCTGCACAGGACTTTAAGGATAACTCATGTCTTGTTCCCCTCAGAGTCCTGGAACAAGCATCCCTCCTCTACAGCTCCTACCTAGATCAATAGCACGGCTGCTTCTGGGCTTAGTTTTAGAGCAGTTAGCCCATTCCTTAAAGAAATGAATTTGTGGGAAAAGAGTAATAGTAGCTCCAAAGAGGTTTAATTAACCAACATAGCATGTCAGTAAATTCACCATTTGTAAGGAAGGTGAGAGAATGGGAAGCTCAATCTGTGACAGGCTCTCTGAAAACGGGCTCCACTACTGCTTTTAGGAACTACAGAAGGAGTTACATTATAACAATGACTTGTTTGGCATCAAATGCTTACTATATGCCAGGCATAACTGTTTTATATACATTGTCTCCTTTGACTTCATTTAGTCCTACAGCAATTCTATGAAGCTTTCAGAGAAAGAACAATGCTCCCAGGGTAAAGCTAGGATTCTCTGTCTCCCAAGTCACTGTAACACTGGGCTGTAGAGAAGGAACTCCAGAACTGTGTATGCGTGTGTGCTCGTGTGTGCATGTGTGTGTCTGAGTGTGCACATGGGGAAAGGAAGAAAGACAGTCCTGGTGGAATAAACATCTATAATCACAGCCTTTGTTTCTGTAGTGTTCAGTAACCTGCGGCGAAGGGACAGAGGTGAGGCAGGTCCTCTGCAGGGCGGGTGACCACTGCGATGGTGAAAAGCCTGAATCTGTCCGAGCCTGTCAGCTGCCTCCCTGTAATGGTAGGTGTGACACTGATGGATTTCACTGTTCTGATCATGGTTTTTGAGCCTCAAAAAGCAGAACTTCCTTTCTGGGCAAGCTCTGGAATTTCCATTTGCTTACTGAAAAATGACTAAAGGAAAACACCCTTGAGATATTAGCTTAATAGAGTTCTTTAAGATGGGTGTCTGTGGCAATGTCCCCTCCATTTAGTTATCATAACCGCTGCGGCCTCTGTGGTTCCCAGTAGGCAGTAATGCTGGGGTGAGGGCCGTGTCATGTATATGTAGCTTCTGTCAATTTGTGTTTCTAGAAGCTACGTGTTTTCTCTCTTTGATTTTCTTTATGACTTCACATCATTGTCAAAGGCATAATAATGCAGAAGGTTTGGCAATACTTTACTAAAATCATTCAATTTAGGCATGTGGATGATAAATGTCATTCACAAAGCCACTTCCAATACCTGCTCATCCATTTTCATAGACTTGAACAGCGTGCTTTCAAAATAGATACCTTGTGCATATGCTAAAATTTGCCTTACTCTTGCCATATTGCAAAGGCGGAGTCTCTTTTCTTTAAAGTACAGATCTTCCTCAATTTACAATGGAGTTACATCCTGATAAACTCATCCTACGTTGAAAATACTGTCAGTCGAAAATGCATTTAAAACACCTAACCTACTGAACACCATAGCCTAGCGTGCTCCAAACACTTACGTTTGCCTGTAGTTGGGCAAAATCATCTAACACAAGGCCTATTGGATAATAAAGTGTTGAATACCTCATATAATTTATTGAATACTATACTGAAGGTAAAAAACATAATGGTTGTCTGGGTACAGAATGGTTATAAGTGTGTCAGTCATTTGCCCTCGTGGTCGCCTGGCTGACTGGGAGCTGCAGCTGCTGCGCTGCCCAGCATCACAAAAGAGTATCATTCCATGTATCCCTAGCTCAGAAAAGATCCAAATTCAAAGTACTACTGAATGCATATGGCTTTCACACCGTCATAAAGTCCAAAAATCGTAAGTAGAACCATCATAAGTCAGAGGACATCTGTATAATTTCATTTGCTATTGTAAAACAAGTAGCATATATTGGATGGTTTCAGTTTCTATCACTGTCTCCTTCTTCCTCCTTTTCTGCCTCTCTCTGCATCTGTCTGTGTCCTTTGTGTCACATTTTGTTTGTTTGTTTGTTTGTTTGTTTGTTTTGCGGTATGCGGGCCTCTCACTGTTGTGGCCATTCCCGTTGCGGAGCACAGGCTCCGGACACGCAGGCTCAGCGGCCATGGCTCATGGGCCCAGCCGCTCCGCGGTATGTGGGATCTTCCCGGACCGGGGCATGAACCCCTGTCCCCTGCATCAGCAGGCGGACTTTCAACCACTGCGCCACCAGGGAAGCCCTGTGTCTCATTTGCTATCTCCACTTTTCTCTCCTCTCCTTTCCTCTGTGGGTTTCGCTCTCTGTCTCTGACTTGCTGTCACTTGCTGTCTGTATGTTGCTCACTTTCTGTGTATATCACTCGTGCTTTTCCACCTCACTCTTTCTTCTCATTCTCTCTTTCTCTCTCCCCCCCGCCAGTCTCCCTACCTCTACCTCTTTTCTTTCTCCTGCTCTCTCCCTTTCCTCTTCTCTCTCTCCTCATCTCTTCGTAACTCTCTCCTTCTTCTCTATTTCCCTCTTTTTCTCTCTGACACTCCTCCTTCCCCCTTTTCTGGCACATGTGTCTGTCAGTGTCTCTCTTTCTCCTCCACTTTTCTCTGTCCTTCCTCACCCTCCCTGCCCACCTCTCTGTCTCTGCCACTCTGCATCTGTCTCTCCATCTCCCCGTGTCTCTTGCCTTCCCTGCCTTCTCTCTGTCCCAGTCCCCGTGTCCCTACCCCTCTGATTCTCTGTGCCTGTCTTTCTCTCCCTCTCTCTCTTCGTATCCTCCCACTGCCTGTCTACTCTTCCAAAGAAACCTTATAAAATATTTCTTTTGTACATTTTCCTTTGAAATGTGGGGTGGCATGAACAAGTATGACCATGAGGGGGAGACAAAGGACTTACATATTTAATCATTTTTCTCTGGAAAGTATATTTGAAACTTCAAATCACAAGTAAAAGCCAAAAGAACAAATTTACCTAGTTAGAAGCTATAACATTTCCCGTCACCATAGTATTTTACTCTTACATAGGCATTACTGTCAGGAGGTTAAACACTTTTCGAGTAAGCTTTATTGATCTTAATAACTGGTAGAGGTATATATTTCTGCAGATATGCCCAACTGTCAGCAAGAATTTGCTTGATACTTTTCCTTAAGCCAAAAGAAAATGTTATAGGCATAGAAAGCTATAGCCATAGAAAAAATAATTCAGATAGGAAAAGGGATTGATACTTGAGGTGAAACCCATTAATGTGATTCTCAGGCATTTACAACCTAATTAGATTATTATCTTAGCTAATATGAATTATTCAAACACATCATACTGTATCATAGATGTGTAAATGTGAGGGAAATACAAGTCATTCCACAACTTGGGAAGTGGGCATGGCATTATAACGCTAACAAAGGTGGTAAGTTTAGCCTGTTTTGGCCCTGACAACTGACCCTCTTTTTTTCCCCTCGAACTTTAGAAAAGGGATTTAATTTCTTTGGCAAGTTATATAGCAGGTTCCTTACCTAGCAATGTAGAATCACCTAATATTACATTGTAATTTTAAGTGATTATATCATATAAATGCCACAATTTACAATTCTTTGCATTTATTAATTGGATATGGGATCAGTATTCTGTGTTGGACTGTGTGCATGGGCTCTCTGCATAGGATATGCTCTGGAATGGCTGAAAAGAAATACAAACTAACATTTTCATGAGCTCAATGTTTGGATTTTTTGAAATCTAATTCTTATAACCTATGATCAATAAAATTAAAAAATAATAGAAATAGTCTGTACACACACACCTACCAAGTGTTTTGTGAGTGTTACTTTAGTACTCTTTAAAGTACTATCAATTCAATGAAATTAAAGAACCGTGAATCGTTCATAAGAAAGTTGGCACCCTTTACCCAGATTTGTGCTTTCAAATAACAAATAACCTGAGAACGTTCAATGGTAAACATGAAACTGTTGCCTTCACTCTGGAGAATGTTCTCCAAATCAAAATAGTATCTTGATTTTTCTTTTGGTAATATAGTTTTAAGATTTAATATGTTCCAACAGGTCTTTAGTATTTATTTTGATTTTAAATTTAAACTTAATATAGAGGCTACTCTATTATAAAGAAAGAACTATCATAAAATTTAAAAAAACAGTGCCCTCTATATCTTAAAAATATGGTAAAACTAATTCTATTTTCTCATTCTAAAATCAGATATGTATTTCTACTAGGAAGAAAAAATTACCCTTGATCTGAAGACTCTTGATGGAGATGTGAAAGTGCTGGTCAATTCAAGTGCTTTGCACATAGAGAATACTTATTTTAGTAAATTCATCCTAATATTCATATTTTTAACGTGAAGTCTAATGTGGCAACTCCCATAAATGTTAGCTTTTACTTAAAATTTTTTATATTCATATACGATTTAAGTTTCTTCCCTTCTTTTATTCATTTTTAGTTATATTTATATTTAAAATGGAATATAGTTGAAATACAGTACTATGTTAATTTCAGATGTACTACCTGGTGATTTTGCATACACTATGCATAATGTATTTGCATACATTATGAAATGATCACCACAATGAGTCTGTCCCCATAGAAAGTTATTAACATGTGACTGGCGATATTCCTTACGCTGTATGTCACATCCCTATGGCCTATTTATTTTATAACTGGAGGTTTATACCTCTTAATCCCCTTCACCTGTTTTGCCCCTCCCTCAGCAATTGCCCATTTGTTCTCTGTATCTATGATTCTGTTTTTTGTATTGTTTGTTTTGTTTTTTAGATTCCACATATAAGTGAAATCATACAATATTTATCTTTCTCTGTCTGACTTATTTCACTTAGCTTAATGCCCTCTAGCTCCATCCGTGTTGTCCTCCTTTTATGTTTGGATGTATGTCTCATTTTGTTGTCTTTTAATCTTTGCAGATGAGCCATGTTTGGGAGATAAATCCATATTCTGTCAAATGGAGGTGCTGGCGCGATACTGCTCCATACCAGGTTATAACAAGTTATGTTGTGAGTCATGTAGCAAGCGCAGCAGCACCCTGCCACCACCATACCTTCCAGAAGCTGCTGAAACTCATGATGATGCTATCTTTAACTCCAGTGACCTCCCCGAATCTCTAATGATGCCTACATCTTTGGTTCCTTACTATTTAGAGACTCCTGCTGAGAAGAAGAAATCTTTGAGCAGGATCTCTTCTGTAGGAGGTCCAAATGCACATGCTGCTTTCAGGCCAAACAGTAAATCCAGTGGTGCTAACCTACCCCAGAGGAGAGCTCAGCCAGCAGAAAATAAGACTCTGAGACTGGCCTCCCCACCCACCAAGAGTGGCCACCTCAGTTCATCTCCACAAATGGCTGCTGCCCCCTTCCTTGCAGCCAGTGATTCCATAGGTGCTTCTTCTCAGGCAAGAACCTCAAAGAAAGATGAAAAGATTATTGACAAGAGACGTCCGCTAAGATCATCCACATTGGAAAGATGAGAAAGTGAAGCCAAAAGGCTAGACATCAATGGAAAATCTGGACAAGCTCGCTCTCCCTGTGGTGCATACAGCTTGTTTAAAGTGGAAATCTCCATAAATCATCAACTCATTTTATCTGTACGTGGAAGAACAAAAAGTGCTGGTTCACTTTCTAGTTGCTTTCATCCTCCTTTTGTTCTGCATTGACTCATTTACCAGAATTCATTGGAAGAAAGCACCAAAGATTATTAACCGAAGGAAAGTAAGTTGCTAAGCGTGTTGGTCATTTTCTAAAGCAGAAAAGGGACTGGAATCAATTGTGCATATCAGCTGATTTTTTTGTTGTTGTTTTTAAAAAGTTACAGTAAAAATAAAAAAGAGGTGCCAATGGTTTACATTTTAACAAAAGGTTTTGAAAATGGAGCAAAGAATTCTTAGACTTGTATTCCTATTTATCTATATTAGAAATATTGTATGAGCAAATTTGCAGCTGTTGTGTAAATACTGTATATTGCAGAAATCAGTATTATTTTAAGAGATGTGTTCTCAAATGATTGTTTACTATATTACATTTCTGGATATTCTAGGTGCCTGTCATTGAGTATTGCCTTATTTGACGTTCTATGAGTTGATTTTCAAAGCAGAATATTACAAAGAAGTTAGAAACACCGCTACTGACAATACAAAGGGTTTTGTTGTGTGGTTTTGTTTGATCAGCAATGTGACACCTAAATTACAGAAAAAGAAAAAAAACAGATAAGCTGCAGATATAGAGATTTCAACTTACCTATTACCTTCCATACTTTAAATAAAAAAGAATAAGTTTGGTGTCTTAGTATACTTGCAGTCACAGGGAACAGAGACCAGTAAATGAGCCTGTGCAGGACAAAATGGAAACCCTTTTACCAGGGCCTCAATAGACACCATTGAATTGTCCTGCTTTCCTGTGTTGTTTTTAATTGTCCCATTGTTGACATATACAAACAGGTATACTCAATGTACTGTAATTATTAACAAAGGAAAAATGTACTGAGATCATTTGATTGTATGTCAGTAGCTGAGAAAAGCATCGTTGAACTAGAAATAACAATCAAGTATAACAGGGCTTTAGGGCTCTGGAAGCAGCTTCAAGAAAGCATTTGTCAATGTTTGCAATATTTATTTTCCTCATGGTTCATATCTACATGTTCACAACCACCATGCATCTGACTGCAATAATGTGCTAGTAATTTATGTCAGTGATCACCTTACTCACAGTGAAGCCAGAAATGCTCTCTCCAGGGAGTAGATGTAAAGTACTTGTATATAGAATTCAGAACTAAAGATATTTATTAAAAGTTGATTTTTTTTCTTGATAGTATTTTTATGTACTAAATATTTACGCTAATATCAATGACATATTTTGGTAAACTAGAGAGACATAATTAGAGATGCATGCTTTGTTCTGTACATAGAGGAGAAATTTAAGCAAACTACAGCAGCCAAATCAAAGAGCTAAAATTGAACAAAATTGATGTTATGCAAATTTTGCATTTTTAGAGTAGTTGATGCAAAGTTGGTAACTTTTTCCCCTTTGACGAAACATAAAATAGTATGGGCTCAGATAGCTAGCTGTTTAATGAAATAGGGAATTAAAAACACCAAAAAAGAAGTATGTGAAGGAGATAAATACTTCATGAATTACACTTAAAAGAAAAAAGAAAGATAAGTGTTGACAGCACAATGATTTGGAGGTCAGTTCCTGAACTGTCTAAAAATACATTATGCAAACTAAAATATAGATATGTTAACTTCTCAAAGCACAGAATGTGCAAGAACGTTTGCCTTTTAACCATGGTAAAAATAACAGCTTCACCTATTGACTCTATACCTCTAAAGAATCGCTGCTACTTGGTGCAAGACTTTTGAAAGTCAAATGAATTAGGTGAATTCCAGATTGTAAAACAATCCCTGAACCTCAAATAGAAGTCATTTTTTTCCCCTAAAAATTTCCCGAGCATGAAATTCTCCTCTAGTTTGCTTGCGTGTGCGTGCATCTGGTCCGCAGGGGAACACAGAGAAACCTGGTCACACACATACACCTCCCACAAAGATGTATATATTCATTACACTTCTGATCTTTGAGCTTCCTTTTCTACTAAGCTAAAAATTCCTTTTTATCAAAGTGTACACTACTGATGCTGTTTGTTGTATTGGGAGCACGTAGCAATAAAAATGTTAACAAAATATAGAGCTGGCTCAATCGAGATTTTATCATTAGATTCATCACTGAGTAGTGGAAACATGTTATTTCCTCCTACAAAGTGAAATAGTATCAAGTTCATTTGCTACTTGGACTTTCTCTAAAGAGGCTCAAACAAAGTGACCGTGTCTCCTCTTCTCACATCAGGTTGTATCATAATATTTTTTAAATAACATTTAAAAAAAAGAAAATAAGAGGTTACGGGAGTGGCTTTTTGCCTAAGTCCATCCCACAGAACTTGAAGAGACAGAAAGTGGCAATAATGCTAGGGGTATGAGAAGGAAAAGGGGCACTTCTGTTTTTAAAATGTGTCATCCCAGGGTAGTTTTTAGAAAAGCAACCCTCAGCTTTGAACCCTGAGGATTGGTGGGAGCACATCACCCCAGGACTCAGGAGTGTGGGAAGGACAGGACATCCCAGAAGAGGGCATTTCTTTCTGTAACAGGGAGACACTGTCTTGCCACAGTTCCCAGTCTAAACTGCAAAGGCAGACTGATTCAGGTTTGAACTCCACCTACCACTTCATACCTGAGTGATCTTGGGTTGCCTCACTAGATTTCAGTTTCCTCATCTGTAAGATAGGAGGCAGAACTGTCAAGCATCATTGTGTGACTGCTGTGAGAAATGAGATAAGTAAAGCTGTTAGGGCAGGGCTTCACATTTAGTTATTCACTAAAATATTAAGTATCATCTTTGTCCTTGTAACTTCCCAAGCCTCCTCCCCATGATTTTATGTAACAGAACCACAGCTTTCTTTTAGGGTCTACAGCTAGTTTGACTCATGATCACTATACCTCATTAATGGTGGTAAAGAACATAGTTTCAGGATCTAAAGACAAACAATTTAGCTTTAAAAATTAATAGGAAGGATAAACTCACTACAAATGATCTCCAGTCATTGATTTTGAAGAATTTTAGCAGAATATACCCACTCTACCTTTGCAAACAATAAATAAATAGACTAAAGAATAAGTATGTATTTCTGCAAAGATGGTCAGTGGTGCAGTAATGTCCACAAATTATTAGCAAATAAAACGTTTCTCATGTATTTACGTTAATACACTTTGCAGAAATATCAAGTCATTCCTCTGTACCTACCATGAACCCACTTAAATATAAGATGTAAGAGAAAAAATCAAATAAAAATGATGAAAACATAGATAAGCCAGAAAGGACATTACTTGTTTTTAAAAATAATAAATAAAGAAAATTAAAAAGTAAAAGGCTAGGGGAGGGATAAATCAGAAGATGGGGATTGACATATACACACTACTATATATAAAATAGATAACTAATGAGGACCTACTGTATAGCACAGGGAACTCTACTCAATACTCTGTAATGGCCTATCTGGGAAAAGAATCTAAAAAAGAGTGGATATACGTATATGTATAACTGATTCACTTTGCTGTACACCTGAAACTAGCACATTGTAAATCAACTATACTCCAATAAAAATTTTTTGGAAAAGTAAAACTGCATAAAATGCAGTAAAATATAAAAACCATCCTAGGGTACACAGGCATTATCAACACATCAATTAATATTAGAAAACATTTTGGACCCAGACACTTTTGAATAATTCACTTAGGGCTAGTGATAAAATTTTTAAATTAAAATACTGCCTACCAAGCAAAGCATAATCTACTGAAATGAATTTGTCATCAAAAGCACAATTCTAAGACAAGGTGCTATAAATTTCTGCAAACTGACTGTAGAGTTTACCAAAGAATCAGAACTTCCCCTAAATTTCTCCCAACCTGACATAAGGCAGGTGTGTAAAAAGTTGCTCATCTACTTCGTGGTGAACCCTAGAGTTGCTGCCTTAACACTGTTGATTGGAAAGGCTGCTCTTTTCCAGTCAACTCATAGTTTCAAATAAATTGTTGATTTGACCAATTAGCTTTCAACTGTTTGATTGTTAACAGTGCACCTGGGGCTGAGTAGTGTTGTGTGTCATGTTTTAAACTACCAAAACCCCCAAAATATCCTGAGGTCAGGGAACAAAATAATTATTCACAGCCAAGTGTTATTCACACTCAGATCACAAGTGTTAATATCCTGCCCTATAGGATCACTCCAGAAGCTTAAACCAAAATAACAAAGCTCTTCTACAATCCAAGACTGAAGAAACAAGTGGTGCTATCTATCTGTAGATAGATAGATAGATAGATAGATAGATAGATTCTTTGTGTGGATATGCTAAATATATCCACACAAAGAATAATTCTTTCCAAATTAGCTGTTTGGAGACTTACAGGGAGAGACTTTCACTAGTAGTTCAAGGCTGAAACCAAACTTCTCCATTGTGGAAGATAAAGGGACAGTAGATCTGCTTTCTATTCCTATGACAAAGAAATCAGAGTTCTAAACTTCCCAAGAAGTTATGGTGCCCTGGCTGAGAGTGGGGGCAGTAAAGTCAGACTGCTGGTCTAAATGCTAGTTATACAGCCAACAAATTGTGATCTGAGTGAATGACTCGATGTGCCTAAGCCTCAGTCTGTTCATCTGTAAAACGAGGAGGATGATGATTCATGGGGCTGTTTGAGCATAAAATTAGATAATCCAGAAAAAGCCAAGAACACAGGGCCTGACAGGCACTAAGTGTTCAATAAAAGTTTGCAAGTATTATTTCTTCCAGATAATCTTTTAAAAAAGGTATATATCTTTATATGGATGACCAACAGACCTCAAAAGATTCAATTTGATTTTTTTCAAATCAAGATCACAATTTTCACAAAGTCTCATCTGCCACTGGGGCTTTGATAGGGATTGCACTGAATCTGTGGATTGCTTTCAGTATTATAGTCATTTTCACAATTTTGATTCTCCCAATACAAGAACATGGTATATCTCCCCAGCTGTTTACATCATCTTTAATTTCTTTCATCAGTGTCTTATAGTTTCCTGCATACAGGTCTTTTGTCTCCTTAGGTAGTTTATTCCTAGGTATTTTTGTTGCAATGGTAAATGGGAGTGTTTCCTTAATTTTTCTTTCAGATTTTTCGTCATTAGTGTATAGGAATGCAAGAGATTTCTGTGCATTAATTTTGTATTCTGTTACTTTACCAAATTCATTGATTAGCTCTAGTAGTTTTCTGGTGGCATCTTTAGGATTCTCTATGAGTAGTATCATGTCACCTGCAAACAGTGACAGTTTCACTTCTTCTTTTCTGATTTGATTCCTTTTGTTTCTTTTTCTTCCCTGATTGCTGCGGCTAAAACTTCCAAAATTATGTTGAGTAATAGCAGTGAGAGTGAGCAACCTTGTCTTGTTCCTGATCTTAGAGGAAATGGTTTCAGTTTTTCAATATTGAGAACGATGTTGGCTGTTGGTTTGTCATATATGGCCCTTATTATGTTGAGATAGGTTCCCTTTATAACCACTTTGGCGAGTTTTTATCATAACTGGGTGTTGAATTTTGTCAAAAGCTTTTTCTGCATCTATTGAGATTATCATATGGTTTTTATCATCCAGTTTGTTAATATGGTGTATCACATTGATTGATTTGTGTATACTGAAGAATCCTTGCATTCCTGGGATAAACCCCACTTGATCATGGTGTATGATCCTTTTAATGTGCTCTTGGATTCTGTTTGCTAGTATATTGTTAGGATTTTTGCATCTATGTTCTTCAGTGATATTGGCCTGTAGTTTTCTTTCTTTGTGACATCCTTGTCTGGTTTTGGTATCAGGGTGATGGTGGCCTCATAGAATCAGTTTGGGAGTGTTCCTCACTCTGCTATATTTTGGAAGAGTTTGAGAAGGATAGGTGTTTGTTCTCTCTAAATGTTTGATAGCATTCGCCTGTGAAGCCAACTGGTCCTGGGCTTTTGTTTGTTGGAAGATTTTTAATCACAGTTTCAATTTCAATGCTTGTGATTGGTCTGTTCATATTTTCTATTTCTTCCTGGTTCAGTCTGGGAAGATTGTGCTTTTCCAAGAATGTTTCCATTTCTTCCAGGTTGTCCATTTTATTGGCATATCTTTGCTTGTAGTAATCTCTTATGATTCTTTGTATTTCTGCAGGGTCAGATTTCACTTCTCCTTTTTCATTTCTAATTCTGTTGATTTGAGTCTTCTGCCTATGTTTCTTGATGAGTCTGGCTAATGGTTTATCAGTTTTGTTTATCTTCTCAAAGAAACAGCAAACTATTGTTTCCTTCATTTCTTTTTCATTTATTTCTGATCTGATCTTTATGATTTGTTTCCTTCTGCTAAGTTTAGGATTTTTTGGTTCTTCTTTCTCTAATTGCTTTAGGTGTAAAGTTAGGTTGTTTATTTGAGATTTTTCTTCTTTCCTTTCCTAAACTTCCCTGTTAGTACTGCTTTTCCTGATCCCATAGGTTTTGGATCGTTGTGTCTTCATTCTGATTTGTTTCTAGGTATTTTTTGATACCCTCTTTGATTTCTTCAGTGATCTCTTGGTTATTTAGTAGTGTATTGTTTACCCTCCATGTGTTTGTATTTTTTACAGTCTTTTCCTGTAATTTCTGTTGTGGTTGGAAAAGATACTTGATGTGATTTCAATTATCTTAAATTTACCAAGGCTTGATTTGTGACCCAAGATACGATGTATCCTGGACAATGTTCCATGAGCACTTGAGAATAAAGTGTATTCTCTTGTTTTTGGATGGAATGTCCTATAAATATCAATTAAGTGCAACTTGTCTAATGTGTCATTTAAAGCTTATGTTTCCTTATTTATTTTCATTTTGGATGATCTGTCCATTGGTGAAAGTGGGGTGCTAAAGTCCCTTACTATTACTGTGTTACTCTCGATTTCCCTTTTTATGGCTGTTAGCGTTTGCCTTATGTATTGAGATGCTCTTATGTTGGCTGCATAAATATTTACAATTGTTATATCTTCTTGGAGTTATCCCTTGATCATTATGTAGTGTCTTTCTTTGTCTCTTGTAGTGGTCTTTATTTTAAAGTCTATTTTGTCTGATGCAAGAATTGCTACACCAGCTTTCTTTTGATTTCCATTTGCGTGGAATGTCTTTTTCCAACCCCTCACTTTCAGTCTGTATGTGTCCCTAGGTCTGAAGTGGGTCTCTTGTAGACAGCATATATACAGGTCTTGCTTTTGTATCCATTCAGCCAGTCTATGTCTTTGGGTTGGAGCATTTAAGCCATTTACATTTAAGGTAATTATCGATATGTATGTTCCTATTACCATTTTCTTAATTGTTTTGGGTTTGTTATTGTAGGTCTTTTCCTTCTCTTGTGTTTCCTGCCTAGAGAATTTCCTTTAGCATTTGTTGTAAAGCTGGTTTGGTGGTGCTCAGTTCTCTTAGCTTTTGCTTTTCTGTAAAGGTTTTAATTTCTCCATTGAATCTGAATGAGATCCTTGCTGTGTAGAGTAATCTTGGTTGTAGGTTTTGCCCTTTCATCACTTTAAACATGTCCTTCCACTCCCTTCTGGCTTTTAGAGTTTCTGCTGAAAGATCAGCTCTTAACTTTATTGGGATTCCCTTCTATATTATTTGTGGCTTTTCCATGCTGCTTTTAATATTTTTTCTTTGTATTTAATCTTTGAAAGTTTGATTAACATGTGTCTTGGCGTGTTTCTCCTTGGCTTTATCCTGTAAGAGATTCTCTGCGCTTCCTGGACCTATTTCCTTTCCCATGTTCGGGAAGTTTTCAACTATAGTCTCTTCAAATATTTTCTCAGTCCTTTTCTTTTACTCTTCTTCTTCTAGGATCCGTATAATTCGAATGTTGGTGCATTTAATATTGTCCCAGAGGTCTCTGGGACTGTCCTAAATTCTTGTAATTCTTTCTTCTTTATTCTGCTCTACAGTAGATATTTACACCATTTTATCTTCCACGTCATGTACCCATTCTTCTGCCTCAGTTATTCTGCTATTGATTCCTTCTAGAGAATTTTTAATTTCATTTATTGTGTTGTTCATGACTGTTTGCTCTTTAGTTCTTGTAGGTCCTTGTTAAACGTTTCTTCTATTTTCTCCATTCTGTTTCCAAAATTTTGGATCATCTTTACTATCATTATTCTGAATTCTCTTTCAGGTAGACTGCCTATTTCCTCTTCATTTGTTAGGTCTGGTGGGTTTTTACTTTGTTCCTTCATCTGCTTTGTTTCTTTGTCTTCTCATTTTTCTTAACCTACTGTGTTTGGGGTCTCCTTTCGCAGGCTGCAGGTTCGTATTTCCCGTTGTTTTTGGTGTCTGCCCTCAGTGGCTAACATTGGTTCAGTGGGTTCTGTAGGCTTCCTAGTGGAGGGGACTAGTGCCTGTGTTCTGGTGGATGAGGCTGGATCTTTTCTTTCTGGTGGGCAGGTCCACGTCTTGTGGTGTGTTTTGGGGTGTCTTTGACCTTTTTATGACTTTAGGCAGCCTCTCTGCTAATGGGTGGGGTTGTGTTCCTGTCTTGCTAGTTTTTTTGCATAGGGTGTCCAGCACTGTAGCTTGCTGGTCATTGAGTGGAGCTGGGTCTTGGCGTTGAGATGGAGATCTCTGGGAGACTTTTGTCATTTGATATTCAGTGGAGCTGGGAGGTCTCTGGTGAAGCAATGTCCTGAACTTGGCTCTCCCACCTCAGAGGCACAGCCCTGAGGCCTGGCTGGAGCACCAAGAGCCTGTCATCCACATGGCCTAGAATAAAAGGGAGAAAGAAAGAGAGAAAGAGAGAGAGAGAGAGGGAGAGGGAGAGGGAGAGGGAGGGAGGGAGGGAGGGAGGGAGGAAGGAAAAGAGAGAGAGAGAGAGAGGGAGGGAGGGAGGGAGGAAGGAGAAAGGAAAATAATTATTAAAAAATTGTTTTAAGTAATTAAAAAAAAATAATGACAGAAGAGAACCACCAAACCAAAAAACAAATCCACCAATGATAACAAGTGCTGAAAACTATACTAAAAAAAAACAAAAAGGGACAGACAGAACCCTAGGACAAATGGTGAAAGCAAAGTATACAGAAAAAACACACACAGAAGCATACGAATACATACAAAAAGAGAAAAATATATATGTATATATATAATATAATTATATTATATATATTATACACTATATAATTATATATTAATATATTAATCATATATTCTATATATTATTCTATATATTAATATATTATATTATATATTAATTATAGTATATAATTATAATATATATTGTATATATATAATATTTTATATATATATATATATATATATATATATAT